>NC_134399.1:45602112-45703788 GCF_050003625.1 Haematobia irritans
GCTTAAATAGCTAAGCGTAAACCTCTTTCTTTATGTTTTAATACCAGTGGAATCTTATGAAAATATGTCTATTGAAATTCTCTCCGAGGGCGAATATGAATATAGCCAAGTTGTATATGAAACTCCACTATATTCCCAAACCACAATTTCGAAGGCGGCAAAGAAAATTGCAGAAGACGAGAAAAATGCAAATGAGAGGTTGTCAACCATTGGCTGTGCCAGAAACTAAACGAAAATAACCTCGCTCCTGGAATGCAGGCAGGCAGGTCATGATCAGTATCAAATAGATGCTGGACAAGAGTTTGGAGCCCACCAGTGCAAACAATGCGGCTTAATCTATACAGTCCATGAACCCGAAGAAGAAAAACTCCATCGTAATTTTCACGCCTCTCTTCATGTTTTGCAATTTAAGGGTTGGATAGATGAGGACATCATGGCCATATATCCCGAATGGGGCCCGATGGTCGCATTATCCGCTTAACAGAATCAACTGCCTTGAAACGTAAGGAACGTCTAATGGATATATTAAAAATTGTCGATAAAAAGCGGGGCCTTTCGTCGTACATTGTACCAAAAACGTTTGTTGCCTATTTCGCCGTAAGAAAAATGCAAATTGTGGGCTCATGTTTGGTCCAACCACTGGAAAAGGCCAACAAATATATGTGTGTGGATGGTGTTGATTGTTGTACAGAAGAACAATTTGAAGCCAAGTAAGTTAAACCTTCAAACAACAAATGAAAACAAACAAACGAGTAAAAAATTCTTAATTTCCTTCCGATTTTAGGTGTGGCATTTCACGCATATGGGTTTCCCCTTTACATAGGCGATTCCACATCGCTACCAAATTGATACAAGCAGTGCAATTAAATACGATATATGGTGAAGAAATACCTTTGGATAAAATAGCCTTTAGTGCCCCCACTGAAATGGGTAAAAGTTTCGCTCGGAAAATTACACAAACCGATAACTTTTTGCTTTATCAATAAATTGAAAATATGCAGATAATTTAGAGATTGTTAATCCATCGATATAAGACAATTATGCTGGAAATCAATGGGTCTATTTTTAGGTTTATTTTGCATGTTTATCATTTTGTTTTTTTTTTTTTTATAGAAATAATGATGCCCCTAAACTTTATATTTATGGAATTAAGATCAGAAAATTTCTCATTTTCATCTGTCTGTTAAAAACAATCGCTTTTTAGTTTAAATCTTAAAATAGAAATTTTACATGGCTATCAGGATGATGGGGTAGTGTATAGAGTATTTACTTGCTCCCCCATCAGGATTACCTATTAAATTTCTTTGTATAGTATGGGCAATTATTTTTGCATTCAAAATGGATTTTTAAATATTAACGCATAATCTATAGTAACATATCCGAAATATATTTGAACTGTACATAAAAACCATTCGCTTTGAATAATCATCATACAAAAATGTTAACGTTCTTTTTATTACTCCAAGTACACATAAAAAATACTTTTTAGCAACACATATAACTACAAGTTATTCGCTTTTTTCATTTCGTTTTGAATTTTATTATAGGTTTCTTAAAGGCATTGCATTTGCTTACATGTTTGTCAACTGTTATTTTAAACCAACATATATACATACAAACATATTTTTTTAATTTGTAAGAATATTTGTTTTTTTATACCCTCCATCATAGGATGGGGGTATATTAACTTTGTCATTCCGTTTGTAACACATCGAAATATTGCTCTAAGACCCCATAAAGTATATATATTCTGGGTCGTGGTGAAATTCTGAGTCGATCTAAGCATGTCCGTCCGTCCGTCCGTCTGTTGAAATCACGCTAACTTCCGAACGAAACAAGCTATCGACTTGAAACGTGGCACAAGTAGTTGTTATCGATGTAGGTCGGATGGCATTGAAAATGGGCCATATCGGTCCACTTTTTCGTATAGCCCCCATATAAAGGGACCCTCAGATTTGGCTTGTGGAGCCTCTAACAGAAGCATATTTCATCCGATCCGGCTGAAATTTGGTATATGGTGTTGGTATATGGCCTCTAACAACCATGCAAAAAGTGGTCCACATCGGTCCATAATTATATATAGCCCCCATATAAACCGATCTCCAGATTTGGCTTGCGGAGCCTAAAATAGAAGCAAATTTCATCCGATCCGGCTGAAATTTGGTACATGATGTTGGTATATGGTCTCTAACAACCATGCAAAAATTGGTCCACATCGGTCCATAATTATATATAGACCCCATATAAACCGATCTCCAGATTTGACTTGCGAAGCCTCAAAGAGGAGCAAATTGCATCCGATCCGGCTGAAATTTGGTACATGGTATTGGTATATGGTCTCTAACAACCGTGCAAAAATGGGTACACATCGGTCCTTAATTATATATGGCGTCCATATAAACCGATCCCCAGATTTGGGTTGCGGAGCCTCAAAGAGAAGCAAATTTCATCCAATCCGGTTGTAATTTGGAACATGGTGTTAGTATATGATCCATAATTATAAAGGGTGATTCTTTTGAGGTTAGGATTTTCATGCATTAGTATTTGACAGATCACGTGGGATTTCAGACATGGTGTCAAAGAGAAAGATGCTCAGTATGCTTTGACATTTCAACATGAATAGACTTACTAACGAGCCACAACGTCGAATTTTCAGTGAATGGGCCCTAGAAAAGTTGGCAGAAAATCCGCTTTTTTATCGACAAATTTTGTTCAGCGATGAGGCTCATTTCTGGTTGAATGGCTACGTAAATAAGCAAAATTGCCGCATTTGGAGTGAAGAGCAACCAGAAGCCGTTCAAGAACTGCCCATGCATCCCGAAAAATGCACTGTTTGGTGTGGTTTGTACGCTGGTGGAATCATTGGACCGTATTTTTTCAAAGATGCTGTTGGACGCAAAGTTACGGTGAATGGCGATCGCTATCGTTCGATGCTAACAAACTTTTTGTTGCCAAAAATGGAAGAACTGAACTTGGTTGACATGTGGTTTCAACAAGATGGCGCTACATGCCACACAGCTCGCGATTCTATGGCCATTTTGAGGGAAAACTTCGGAGAACAATTCATCTCAAGAAATGGACCGGTAAGTTGGCCACCAAGATCATGCGATTTGACGCCTTTAGACTATTTTTTGTGGGGCTACGTCAAGTCTAAAGTCTACAGAAATAAGCCAGCAACTATTCCAGCTTTGGAAGACAACATTTCCGAAGAAATTCGGGCTATTCCGGCCGAAATGCTCGAAAAAGTTGCCCAAAATTGGACTTTCCGAATGGACCACCTAAGACGCAGCCGCGGTCAACATTTAAATGAAATTATCTTCAAAAAGTAAATGTCATGGACCAATCTAACGTTTCAAATAAAGAACCGATGAGATTTTGCAAATTTTATGCGTTTTTTTTTTTTTTTTTAAAAAAGTTATCAAGCTCTTAACAAATCACCCTTTATATAGCCCCCATATAAAATATTCTCCAGATTTGATCTCCGGAGCCTCTTGGAGGAGCACAATTCATCCAATCCGGTTCAAATTAGGCACGTGGTGTTAGTATATGGTCGCTAACAACCATACCAAAATTGGTCCAATCACACAAAAATTGGTCCATATCGGTTCATTTCTATAGAAAATTTTGTTAAAATTTTATTTCTGTAGAAAATTTTGTCAAAATTTTATGTCTACTTTGTCAAACTGAATTATATACGTATTTAATCGATCTTTTTTGATTTAATATATACCACGTATGGACTTACATACAATTTAGAATGGACTTACATACCATTTTTAAGGCTTTTAGTTCCATTGTTTTTAAAATTAAACGTTTTGTGCTTTTTAAATAAAAACAAACTTAAAACAGTGAAAATACTGTTTTCTGAGAATAAATCAATTATCTCCTTTAAATACACATTTGGTAGCAAGACATCATTAAATTAAATTAATCCTGATTTATTGTTTCTCCAAGTTATCTGTACCAAATAACTTTTTTTTTTAATTTTTGGACTTAAGGCCGGTATGCACCTCTAGCGAAAAATTTCATTCCCATAAGAAATGCATTGCTATTTATGCTAACGAAATTTTCGGTAGCGTTCAATTTCGTAAGCTGGTACGCACCTCTAATGAAAGTAATAGGGTTGTCAAAAGCATATTTTGGCAGCAAACATTTAATTTATTACAATCATTGTGTGCGTAAAAGTTTTAAAAGGTCTGTAAATAATAAACAATTTATTTGAGGAATATTTGGAACATATATTAACAATTTTTAAAAGCGATTAGCTGGTTTAAAATTTGTGTACACAGCCCTGTTTTTTTGTTGTAGACTTAAATAAATTTTTGCTACCGAAAATTTCGCTAGAGGTGCATACCGGCCTTTAGGTTAAAACTAAATCCATTTACTGCATTTCTGTTGTCGTTTTGCAAACAGTCTTGTGGATTTTAATTTTTTTCCTTATTTTTGCCACGTTCTTCGTTTTCAATATCTTTCACTGCTGGTGGATCATTGAAATGTTGAACTTCTCCCGAAGCCCAAATACAATAAACTACAACAGTACCACAGAGAACAGCAAAAGCCACCCAGAATAACAAACGCCATTCCAGTAATGTATCATTTGGTGTCATAACTCCCACCAAATATGGTGTAATTACACCAGTTATAGCACCAATACCATTAGTGATGGCCATCAAGGTACCCGAATAATTCGGACTCATATCAAGTGGGCTAAGTTTCATGCCAGCATAGAAAGCACATTACAAATTGTAATGAAGGCCACAACAGCAACACGATCACAGCCAGCATAGGATGCAGCAACCATGAAAATAGCAGGACCAAATGCAGCAACAGCAATCATCACTTTACGGGTATTTGTAATACTCAACATCTTTTTGGCCATCAACCAATCACCAATGAAACCAGATGAAATCGAGACAATCCACATGAATACAAGCCATTAGCTTTGATGGAGAATTGCATAACATCAGACATATATTTGGGTAAATCGGTAACCATAATGTAGAAGCCCCAATCATGACTGATTTGAGCACAGACTTAAGCAATCATAGGTAAATTAGTTAAAATAGCCTTCCAGGGTGTGGGTGGAAGATTTTCATTGCGAACAATGGAGCCCATTTCTTTTTCCAAGTAATCACGTTCGCTGGGTTTGATGTAGGGATGAGAGGCGGGGTCACTAAAGCATAAGAGACTGAAAAATATGAACCATAAAACACCAAGACCACCAAAGAGGTACAATACAATAGGTCAATCATAGGCATCCAAAAGTACTCCGGATAGGTAATTAGCCAATATAGTACCTACCACCACCACCCAAAACCAAGGCACCCAATTTTCCACGTTCTATCAGTGCAAGTCGCACCAGAGTTACCATGGTAAGATAATTTTGTAGTTGTCAAAATATGAGTTGGCAACTACAAAAATTGGATTGGCAACTACTGAAAATATCAAACGAAAATAAATAACAAACATGTCGCAGAAATTGTAAGTACAAGAAATATTTCTAGATTTTGTTTAATAATTTATTTATAAATTATAGGAAACGAAGAGGGGGACCAAATCTGAAACGCTCCTTTTTTTATCGTGCTATAGTGCAAGGAAAGAGGATATTGAAGATCCTCGTAGAGAAATAAGCGCCTATTCATGTGTGTTGGAGGACTTGATTTTTCAAGGGTTTAAGGTTAGAATCATATTTACAATTTAATATTTAATACATCCCATTTACTAGGATACCAGCATAATGCCAGAAAGCCTGGAAAATAAAATGAAATCTTTATTAAGGGCCTATAAATCTGCAAAAGACAATGCTGGGCGCACAGGCGCTGGTGCTACTTGTGTTTCATACATGGATGAATTGGAAGAGTTGTTTGGAAGGCAGCCAACAATTTCCAACTAACATTCATTAGATGTAGGAATAGAACAAAGATGTACTCCTTCAAAACTTTCAGGTATTTTAGTGAATTCAGTGCTTTATATTGGGGTTTGATAAAAGTGTGACCCTTATAGAAAGATAGAACTATTGTCTAACAAATGCTTAAATAGCTAAGCGTAAACCTCTTTCTTTATGTTTTAATACCAGTGGAATCTTATGAAAATATGTCTATTGAAATTCTCTCCGAGGGCGAATATGAATATAGCCAAGTTGTATATGAAACTCCACTATATTCCCAAACCACAATTTCGAAGGCGGCAAAGAAAATTGCAGAAGACGAGAAAAATGCAAATGAGAGGTTGTCAACCATTGGCTGTGCCAGAAACTAAACGAAAATAACCTCGCTCCTGGAATGCAGGCAGGCAGGTCATGATCAGTATCAAATAGATGCTGGACAAGAGTTTGGAGCCCACCAGTGCAAACAATGCGGCTTAATCTATACAGTCCATGAACCCGAAGAAGAAAAACTCCATCGTAATTTTCACGCCTCTCTTCATGTTTTGCAATTTAAGGGTTGGATAGATGAGGACATCATGGCCATATATCCCGAATGGGGCCCGATGGTCGCATTATCCGCTTAACAGAATCAACTGCCTTGAAACGTAAGGAACGTCTAATGGATATATTAAAAATTGTCGATAAAAAGCGGGGCTTTTCGTCGTACATTGTACCAAAAACGTTTGTTGCCTATTTCGCCGTAAGAAAAATGCAAATTGTGGGCTCATGTTTGGTCCAACCACTGGAAAAGGCCAACAAATATATGTGTGTGGATGGTGTTGATTGTTGTACAGAAGAACAATTTGAAGCCAAGTAAGTTAAACCTTCAAACAACAAATGAAAACAAACAAACGAGTAAAAAATTCTTAATTTCCTTCCGATTTTAGGTGTGGCATTTCACGCATATGGGTTTCCCCTTTACATAGGCGATTCCACATCGCTACCAAATTGATACAAGCAGTGCAATTAAATACGATATATGGTGAAGAAATACCTTTGGATAAAATAGCCTTTAGTGCCCCCACTGAAATGGGTAAAAGTTTCGCTCGGAAAATTACACAAACCGATAACTTTTTGCTTTATCAATAAATTGAAAATATGCAGATAATTTAGAGATTGTTAATCCATCGATATAAGACAATTATGCTGGAAATCAATGGGTCTATTTTTAGGTTTATTTTGCATGTTTATCATTTTGTTTTATAGAAATAATGATGCCCCTAAACTTTATATTTATGGAATTAAGATCAGAAAATTTCTCATTTTCATCTGTCTGTTAAAAACAATCGCTTTTTAGTTTAAATCTTAAAATAGAAATTTTACATGGCTATCAGGATGATGGGGTAGTGTATAGAGTATTTACTTGCTCCCCCATCAGGATTACCTATTAAATTTCTTTGTATAGTATGGGCAATTATTTTTGCATTCAAAATGGATTTTTAAATATTAACGCATAATCTATAGTAACATATCCGAAATATATTTGAACTGTACATAAAAACCATTCGCTTTGAATAATCATCATACAAAAATGTTAACGTTCTTTTTATTACTCCAAGTACACATAAAAAATACTTTTTAGCAACACATATAACTACAAGTTATTCGCTTTTTTCATTTCGTTTTGAATTTTATTATAGGTTTCTTAAAGGCATTGCATTTGCTTACATGTTTGTCAACTGTTATTTTAAACCAACATATATACATACAAACATATTTTTTTAATTTGTAAGAATATTTGTTTTTTTATACCCTCCATCATAGGATGGGGGTATATTAACTTTGTCATTCCGTTTGTAACACATCGAAATATTGCTCTAAGACCCCATAAAGTATATATATTCTGGGTCGTGGTGAAATTCTGAGTCGATCTAAGCATGTCCGTCCGTCCGTCCGTCTGTTGAAATCACGCTAACTTCCGAACGAAACAAGCTATCGACTTGAAACGTGGCACAAGTAGTTGTTATCGATGTAGGTCGGATGGCATTGAAAATGGGCCATATCGGTCCACTTTTTCGTATAGCCCCCATATAAAGGGACCCTCAGATTTGGCTTGTGGAGCCTCTAACAGAAGCATATTTCATCCGATCCGGCTGAAATTTGGTATATGGTGTTGGTATATGGCCTCTAACAACCATGCAAAAAGTGGTCCACATCGGTCCATAATTATATATAGCCCCCATATAAACCGATCTCCAGATTTGGCTTGCGGAGCCTAAAATAGAAGCAAATTTCATCCGATCCGGCTGAAATTTGGTACATGATGTTGGTATATGGTCTCTAACAACCATGCAAAAATTGGTCCACATCGGTCCATAATTATATATAGACCCCATATAAACCGATCTCCAGATTTGACTTGCGAAGCCTCAAAGAGGAGCAAATTGCATCCGATCCGGCTGAAATTTGGTACATGGTATTGGTATATGGTCTCTAACAACCGTGCAAAAATGGGTACACATCGGTCCTTAATTATATATGGCGTCCATATAAACCGATCCCCAGATTTGGGTTGCGGAGCCTCAAAGAGAAGCAAATTTCATCCAATCCGGTTGTAATTTGGAACATGGTGTTAGTATATGATCCATAATTATAAAGGGTGATTCTTTTGAGGTTAGGATTTTCATGCATTAGTATTTGACAGATCACGTGGGATTTCAGACATGGTGTCAAAGAGAAAGATGCTCAGTATGCTTTGACATTTCAACATGAATAGACTTACTAACGAGCCACAACGTCGAATTTTCAGTGAATGGGCCCTAGAAAAGTTGGCAGAAAATCCGCTTTTTTATCGACAAATTTTGTTCAGCGATGAGGCTCATTTCTGGTTGAATGGCTACGTAAATAAGCAAAATTGCCGCATTTGGAGTGAAGAGCAACCAGAAGCCGTTCAAGAACTGCCCATGCATCCCGAAAAATGCACTGTTTGGTGTGGTTTGTACGCTGGTGGAATCATTGGACCGTATTTTTTCAAAGATGCTGTTGGACGCAAAGTTACGGTGAATGGCGATCGCTATCGTTCGATGCTAACAAACTTTTTGTTGCCAAAAATGGAAGAACTGAACTTGGTTGACATGTGGTTTCAACAAGATGGCGCTACATGCCACACAGCTCGCGATTCTATGGCCATTTTGAGGGAAAACTTCGGAGAACAATTCATCTCAAGAAATGGACCGGTAAGTTGGCCACCAAGATCATGCGATTTGACGCCTTTAGACTATTTTTTGTGGGGCTACGTCAAGTCTAAAGTCTACAGAAATAAGCCAGCAACTATTCCAGCTTTGGAAGACAACATTTCCGAAGAAATTCGGGCTATTCCGGCCGAAATGCTCGAAAAAGTTGCCCAAAATTGGACTTTCCGAATGGACCACCTAAGACGCAGCCGCGGTCAACATTTAAATGAAATTATCTTCAAAAAGTAAATGTCATGGACCAATCTAACGTTTCAAATAAAGAACCGATGAGATTTTGCAAATTTTATGCGTTTTTTTTTTTTTTTTTTTTTAAAAGTTATCAAGCTCTTAACAAATCACCCTTTATATAGCCCCCATATAAAATATTCTCCAGATTTGATCTCCGGAGCCTCTTGGAGGAGCACAATTCATCCAATCCGGTTCAAATTAGGCACGTGGTGTTAGTATATGGTCGCTAACAACCATACCAAAATTGGTCCAATCACACAAAAATTGGTCCATATCGGTTCATTTCTATAGAAAATTTTGTTAAAATTTTATTTCTGTAGAAAATTTTGTCAAAATTTTATGTCTACTTTGTCAAACTGAATTATATACGTATTTAATCGATCTTTTTTGATTTAATATATACCACGTATGGACTTACATACAATTTAGAATGGACTTACATACCATTTTTAAGGCTTTTAGTTCCATTGTTTTTAAAATTAAACGTTTTGTGCTTTTTAAATAAAAACAAACTTAAAACAGTGAAAATACTGTTTTCTGAGAATAAATCAATTATCTCCTTTAAATACACATTTGGTAGCAAGACATCATTAAATTAAATTAATCCTGATTTATTGTTTCTCCAAGTTATCTGTACCAAATAACTTTTTTTTTTAATTTTTGGACTTAAGGCCGGTATGCACCTCTAGCGAAAAATTTCATTCCCATAAGAAATGCATTGCTATTTATGCTAACGAAATTTTCGGTAGCGTTCAATTTCGTAAGCTGGTACGCACCTCTAATGAAAGTAATAGGGTTGTCAAAAGCATATTTTGGCAGCAAACATTTAATTTATTACAATCATTGTGTGCGTAAAAGTTTTAAAAGGTCTGTAAATAATAAACAATTTATTTGAGGAATATTTGGAACATATATTAACAATTTTTAAAAGCGATTAGCTGGTTTAAAATTTGTGTACACAGCCCTGTTTTTTTGTTGTAGACTTAAATAAATTTTTGCTACCGAAAATTTCGCTAGAGGTGCATACCGGCCTTTAGGTTAAAACTAAATCCATTTACTGCATTTCTGTTGTCGTTTTGCAAACAGTCTTGTGGATTTTAATTTTTTTCCTTATTTTTGCCACGTTCTTCGTTTTCAATATCTTTCACTGCTGGTGGATCATTGAAATGTTGAACTTCTCCCGAAGCCCAAATACAATAAACTACAACAGTACCACAGAGAACAGCAAAAGCCACCCAGAATAACAAACGCCATTCCAGTAATGTATCATTTGGTGTCATAACTCCCACCAAATATGGTGTAATTACACCAGTTATAGCACCAATACCATTAGTGATGGCCATCAAGGTACCCGAATAATTCGGACTCATATCAAGTGGGCTAAGTTTCATGCCAGCATAGAAAGCACATTACAAATTGTAATGAAGGCCACAACAGCAACACGATCACAGCCAGCATAGGATGCAGCAACCATGAAAATAGCAGGACCAAATGCAGCAACAGCAATCATCACTTTACGGGTATTTGTAATACTCAACATCTTTTTGGCCATCAACCAATCACCAATGAAACCAGATGAAATCGAGACAATCCACATGAATACAAGCCATTAGCTTTGATGGAGAATTGCATAACATCAGACATATATTTGGGTAAATCGGTAACCATAATGTAGAAGCCCCAATCATGACTGATTTGAGCACAGACTTAAGCAATCATAGGTAAATTAGTTAAAATAGCCTTCCAGGGTGTGGGTGGAAGATTTTCATTGCGAACAATGGAGCCCATTTCTTTTTCCAAGTAATCACGTTCGCTGGGTTTGATGTAGGGATGAGAGGCGGGGTCACTAAAGCATAAGAGACTGAAAAATATGAACCATAAAACACCAAGACCACCAAAGAGGTACAATACAATAGGTCAATCATAGGCATCCAAAAGTACTCCGGATAGGTAATTAGCCAATATAGTACCTACCACCACCACCCAAAACCAAGGCACCCAATTTTCCACGTTCTATCAGTGCAAGTCGCACCAGAGTTACCATGGTAAGATAATTTTGTAGTTGTCAAAATATGAGTTGGCAACTACAAAAATTGGATTGGCAACTACTGAAAATATCAAACGAAAATAAATAACAAACATGTCGCAGAAATTGTAAGTACAAGAAATATTTCTAGATTTTGTTTAATAATTTATTTATAAATTATAGGAAACGAAGAGGGGGACCAAATCTGAAACGCTCCTTTTTTTATCGTGCTATAGTGCAAGGAAAGAGGATATTGAAGATCCTCGTAGAGAAATAAGCGCCTATTCATGTGTGTTGGAGGACTTGATTTTTCAAGGGTTTAAGGTTAGAATCATATTTACAATTTAATATTTAATACATCCCATTTACTAGGATACCAGCATAATGCCAGAAAGCCTGGAAAATAAAATGAAATCTTTATTAAGGGCCTATAAATCTGCAAAAGACAATGCTGGGCGCACAGGCGCTGGTGCTACTTGTGTTTCATACATGGATGAATTGGAAGAGTTGTTTGGAAGGCAGCCAACAATTTCCAACTAACATTCATTAGATGTAGGAATAGAACAAAGATGTACTCCTTCAAAACTTTCAGGTATTTTAGTGAATTCAGTGCTTTATATTGGGGTTTGATAAAAGTGTGACCCTTATAGAAAGATAGAACTATTGTCTAACAAATGCTTAAATAGCTAAGCGTAAACCTCTTTCTTTATGTTTTAATACCAGTGGAATCTTATGAAAATATGTCTATTGAAATTCTCTCCGAGGGCGAATATGAATATAGCCAAGTTGTATATGAAACTCCACTATATTCCCAAACCACAATTTCGAAGGCGGCAAAGAAAATTGCAGAAGACGAGAAAAATGCAAATGAGAGGTTGTCAACCATTGGCTGTGCCAGAAACTAAACGAAAATAACCTCGCTCCTGGAATGCAGGCAGGCAGGTCATGATCAGTATCAAATAGATGCTGGACAAGAGTTTGGAGCCCACCAGTGCAAACAATGCGGCTTAATCTATACAGTCCATGAACCCGAAGAAGAAAAACTCCATCGTAATTTTCACGCCTCTCTTCATGTTTTGCAATTTAAGGGTTGGATAGATGAGGACATCATGGCCATATATCCCGAATGGGGCCCGATGGTCGCATTATCCGCTTAACAGAATCAACTGCCTTGAAACGTAAGGAACGTCTAATGGATATATTAAAAATTGTCGATAAAAAGCGGGGCTTTTCGTCGTACATTGTACCAAAAACGTTTGTTGCCTATTTCGCCGTAAGAAAAATGCAAATTGTGGGCTCATGTTTGGTCCAACCACTGGAAAAGGCCAACAAATATATGTGTGTGGATGGTGTTGATTGTTGTACAGAAGAACAATTTGAAGCCAAGTAAGTTAAACCTTCAAACAACAAATGAAAACAAACAAACGAGTAAAAAATTCTTAATTTCCTTCCGATTTTAGGTGTGGCATTTCACGCATATGGGTTTCCCCTTTACATAGGCGATTCCACATCGCTACCAAATTGATACAAGCAGTGCAATTAAATACGATATATGGTGAAGAAATACCTTTGGATAAAATAGCCTTTAGTGCCCCCACTGAAATGGGTAAAAGTTTCGCTCGGAAAATTACACAAACCGATAACTTTTTGCTTTATCAATAAATTGAAAATATGCAGATAATTTAGAGATTGTTAATCCATCGATATAAGACAATTATGCTGGAAATCAATGGGTCTATTTTTAGGTTTATTTTGCATGTTTATCATTTTGTTTTTTTTTTTTTTATAGAAATAATGATGCCCCTAAACTTTATATTTATGGAATTAAGATCAGAAAATTTCTCATTTTCATCTGTCTGTTAAAAACAATCGCTTTTTAGTTTAAATCTTAAAATAGAAATTTTACATGGCTATCAGGATGATGGGGTAGTGTATAGAGTATTTACTTGCTCCCCCATCAGGATTACCTATTAAATTTCTTTGTATAGTATGGGCAATTATTTTTGCATTCAAAATGGATTTTTAAATATTAACGCATAATCTATAGTAACATATCCGAAATATATTTGAACTGTACATAAAAACCATTCGCTTTGAATAATCATCATACAAAAATGTTAACGTTCTTTTTATTACTCCAAGTACACATAAAAAATACTTTTTAGCAACACATATAACTACAAGTTATTCGCTTTTTTCATTTCGTTTTGAATTTTATTATAGGTTTCTTAAAGGCATTGCATTTGCTTACATGTTTGTCAACTGTTATTTTAAACCAACATATATACATACAAACATATTTTTTTAATTTGTAAGAATATTTGTTTTTTTATACCCTCCATCATAGGATGGGGGTATATTAACTTTGTCATTCCGTTTGTAACACATCGAAATATTGCTCTAAGACCCCATAAAGTATATATATTCTGGGTCGTGGTGAAATTCTGAGTCGATCTAAGCATGTCCGTCCGTCCGTCCGTCTGTTGAAATCACGCTAACTTCCGAACGAAACAAGCTATCGACTTGAAACGTGGCACAAGTAGTTGTTATCGATGTAGGTCGGATGGCATTGAAAATGGGCCATATCGGTCCACTTTTTCGTATAGCCCCCATATAAAGGGACCCTCAGATTTGGCTTGTGGAGCCTCTAACAGAAGCATATTTCATCCGATCCGGCTGAAATTTGGTATATGGTGTTGGTATATGGCCTCTAACAACCATGCAAAAAGTGGTCCACATCGGTCCATAATTATATATAGCCCCCATATAAACCGATCTCCAGATTTGGCTTGCGGAGCCTAAAATAGAAGCAAATTTCATCCGATCCGGCTGAAATTTGGTACATGATGTTGGTATATGGTCTCTAACAACCATGCAAAAATTGGTCCACATCGGTCCATAATTATATATAGACCCCATATAAACCGATCTCCAGATTTGACTTGCGAAGCCTCAAAGAGGAGCAAATTGCATCCGATCCGGCTGAAATTTGGTACATGGTATTGGTATATGGTCTCTAACAACCGTGCAAAAATGGGTACACATCGGTCCTTAATTATATATGGCGTCCATATAAACCGATCCCCAGATTTGGGTTGCGGAGCCTCAAAGAGAAGCAAATTTCATCCAATCCGGTTGTAATTTGGAACATGGTGTTAGTATATGATCCATAATTATAAAGGGTGATTCTTTTGAGGTTAGGATTTTCATGCATTAGTATTTGACAGATCACGTGGGATTTCAGACATGGTGTCAAAGAGAAAGATGCTCAGTATGCTTTGACATTTCAACATGAATAGACTTACTAACGAGCCACAACGTCGAATTTTCAGTGAATGGGCCCTAGAAAAGTTGGCAGAAAATCCGCTTTTTTATCGACAAATTTTGTTCAGCGATGAGGCTCATTTCTGGTTGAATGGCTACGTAAATAAGCAAAATTGCCGCATTTGGAGTGAAGAGCAACCAGAAGCCGTTCAAGAACTGCCCATGCATCCCGAAAAATGCACTGTTTGGTGTGGTTTGTACGCTGGTGGAATCATTGGACCGTATTTTTTCAAAGATGCTGTTGGACGCAAAGTTACGGTGAATGGCGATCGCTATCGTTCGATGCTAACAAACTTTTTGTTGCCAAAAATGGAAGAACTGAACTTGGTTGACATGTGGTTTCAACAAGATGGCGCTACATGCCACACAGCTCGCGATTCTATGGCCATTTTGAGGGAAAACTTCGGAGAACAATTCATCTCAAGAAATGGACCGGTAAGTTGGCCACCAAGATCATGCGATTTGACGCCTTTAGACTATTTTTTGTGGGGCTACGTCAAGTCTAAAGTCTACAGAAATAAGCCAGCAACTATTCCAGCTTTGGAAGACAACATTTCCGAAGAAATTCGGGCTATTCCGGCCGAAATGCTCGAAAAAGTTGCCCAAAATTGGACTTTCCGAATGGACCACCTAAGACGCAGCCGCGGTCAACATTTAAATGAAATTATCTTCAAAAAGTAAATGTCATGGACCAATCTAACGTTTCAAATAAAGAACCGATGAGATTTTGCAAATTTTATGCGTTTTTTTTTTTTTTTTTTTTAAAAGTTATCAAGCTCTTAACAAATCACCCTTTATATAGCCCCCATATAAAATATTCTCCAGATTTGATCTCCGGAGCCTCTTGGAGGAGCACAATTCATCCAATCCGGTTCAAATTAGGCACGTGGTGTTAGTATATGGTCGCTAACAACCATACCAAAATTGGTCCAATCACACAAAAATTGGTCCATATCGGTTCATTTCTATAGAAAATTTTGTTAAAATTTTATTTCTGTAGAAAATTTTGTCAAAATTTTATGTCTACTTTGTCAAACTGAATTATATACGTATTTAATCGATCTTTTTTGATTTAATATATACCACGTATGGACTTACATACAATTTAGAATGGACTTACATACCATTTTTAAGGCTTTTAGTTCCATTGTTTTTAAAATTAAACGTTTTGTGCTTTTTAAATAAAAACAAACTTAAAACAGTGAAAATACTGTTTTCTGAGAATAAATCAATTATCTCCTTTAAATACACATTTGGTAGCAAGACATCATTAAATTAAATTAATCCTGATTTATTGTTTCTCCAAGTTATCTGTACCAAATAACTTTTTTTTTTAATTTTTGGACTTAAGGCCGGTATGCACCTCTAGCGAAAAATTTCATTCCCATAAGAAATGCATTGCTATTTATGCTAACGAAATTTTCGGTAGCGTTCAATTTCGTAAGCTGGTACGCACCTCTAATGAAAGTAATAGGGTTGTCAAAAGCATATTTTGGCAGCAAACATTTAATTTATTACAATCATTGTGTGCGTAAAAGTTTTAAAAGGTCTGTAAATAATAAACAATTTATTTGAGGAATATTTGGAACATATATTAACAATTTTTAAAAGCGATTAGCTGGTTTAAAATTTGTGTACACAGCCCTGTTTTTTTGTTGTAGACTTAAATAACTTTTTGCTACCGAAAATTTCGCTAGAGGTGCATACCGGCCTTTAGGTTAAAACTAAATCCATTTACTGCATTTCTGTTGTCGTTTTGCAAACAGTCTTGTGGATTTTAATTTTTTTCCTTATTTTTGCCACGTTCTTCGTTTTCAATATCTTTCACTGCTGGTGGATCATTGAAATGTTGAACTTCTCCCGAAGCCCAAATACAATAAACTACAACAGTACCACAGAGAACAGCAAAAGCCACCCAGAATAACAAACGCCATTCCAGTAATGTATCATTTGGTGTCATAACTCCCACCAAATATGGTGTAATTACACCAGTTATAGCACCAATACCATTAGTGATGGCCATCAAGGTACCCGAATAATTCGGACTCATATCAAGTGGGCTAAGTTTCATGCCAGCATAGAAAGCACATTACAAATTGTAATGAAGGCCACAACAGCAACACGATCACAGCCAGCATAGGATGCAGCAACCATGAAAATAGCAGGACCAAATGCAGCAACAGCAATCATCACTTTACGGGTATTTGTAATACTCAACATCTTTTTGGCCATCAACCAATCACCAATGAAACCAGATGAAATCGAGACAATCCACATGAATACAAGCCATTAGCTTTGATGGAGAATTGCATAACATCAGACATATATTTGGGTAAATCGGTAACCATAATGTAGAAGCCCCAATCATGACTGATTTGAGCACAGACTTAAGCAATCATAGGTAAATTAGTTAAAATAGCCTTCCAGGGTGTGGGTGGAAGATTTTCATTGCGAACAATGGAGCCCATTTCTTTTTCCAAGTAATCACGTTCGCTGGGTTTGATGTAGGGATGAGAGGCGGGGTCACTAAAGCATAAGAGACTGAAAAATATGAACCATAAAACACCAAGACCACCAAAGAGGTACAATACAATAGGTCAATCATAGGCATCCAAAAGTACTCCGGATAGGTAATTAGCCAATATAGTACCTACCACCACCACCCAAAACCAAGGCACCCAATTTTCCACGTTCTATCAGTGCAAGTCGCACCAGAGTTACCATGGTAAGATAATTTTGTAGTTGTCAAAATATGAGTTGGCAACTACAAAAATTGGATTGGCAACTACTGAAAATATCAAACGAAAATAAATAACAAACATGTCGCAGAAATTGTAAGTACAAGAAATATTTCTAGATTTTGTTTAATAATTTATTTATAAATTATAGGAAACGAAGAGGGGGACCAAATCTGAAACGCTCCTTTTTTTATCGTGCTATAGTGCAAGGAAAGAGGATATTGAAGATCCTCGTAGAGAAATAAGCGCCTATTCATGTGTGTTGGAGGACTTGATTTTTCAAGGGTTTAAGGTTAGAATCATATTTACAATTTAATATTTAATACATCCCATTTACTAGGATACCAGCATAATGCCAGAAAGCCTGGAAAATAAAATGAAATCTTTATTAAGGGCCTATAAATCTGCAAAAGACAATGCTGGGCGCACAGGCGCTGGTGCTACTTGTGTTTCATACATGGATGAATTGGAAGAGTTGTTTGGAAGGCAGCCAACAATTTCCAACTAACATTCATTAGATGTAGGAATAGAACAAAGATGTACTCCTTCAAAACTTTCAGGTATTTTAGTGAATTCAGTGCTTTATATTGGGGTTTGATAAAAGTGTGACCCTTATAGAAAGATAGAACTATTGTCTAACAAATGCTTAAATAGCTAAGCGTAAACCTCTTTCTTTATGTTTTAATACCAGTGGAATCTTATGAAAATATGTCTATTGAAATTCTCTCCGAGGGCGAATATGAATATAGCCAAGTTGTATATGAAACTCCACTATATTCCCAAACCACAATTTCGAAGGCGGCAAAGAAAATTGCAGAAGACGAGAAAAATGCAAATGAGAGGTTGTCAACCATTGGCTGTGCCAGAAACTAAACGAAAATAACCTCGCTCCTGGAATGCAGGCAGGCAGGTCATGATCAGTATCAAATAGATGCTGGACAAGAGTTTGGAGCCCACCAGTGCAAACAATGCGGCTTAATCTATACAGTCCATGAACCCGAAGAAGAAAAACTCCATCGTAATTTTCACGCCTCTCTTCATGTTTTGCAATTTAAGGGTTGGATAGATGAGGACATCATGGCCATATATCCCGAATGGGGCCCGATGGTCGCATTATCCGCTTAACAGAATCAACTGCCTTGAAACGTAAGGAACGTCTAATGGATATATTAAAAATTGTCGATAAAAAGCGGGGCTTTTCGTCGTACATTGTACCAAAAACGTTTGTTGCCTATTTCGCCGTAAGAAAAATGCAAATTGTGGGCTCATGTTTGGTCCAACCACTGGAAAAGGCCAACAAATATATGTGTGTGGATGGTGTTGATTGTTGTACAGAAGAACAATTTGAAGCCAAGTAAGTTAAACCTTCAAACAACAAATGAAAACAAACAAACGAGTAAAAAATTCTTAATTTCCTTCCGATTTTAGGTGTGGCATTTCACGCATATGGGTTTCCCCTTTACATAGGCGATTCCACATCGCTACCAAATTGATACAAGCAGTGCAATTAAATACGATATATGGTGAAGAAATACCTTTGGATAAAATAGCCTTTAGTGCCCCCACTGAAATGGGTAAAAGTTTCGCTCGGAAAATTACACAAACCGATAACTTTTTGCTTTATCAATAAATTGAAAATATGCAGATAATTTAGAGATTGTTAATCCATCGATATAAGACAATTATGCTGGAAATCAATGGGTCTATTTTTAGGTTTATTTTGCATGTTTATCATTTTGTTTTTTTTTTTTTTTTATAGAAATAATGATGCCCCTAAACTTTATATTTATGGAATTAAGATCAGAAAATTTCTCATTTTCATCTGTCTGTTAAAAACAATCGCTTTTTAGTTTAAATCTTAAAATAGAAATTTTACATGGCTATCAGGATGATGGGGTAGTGTATAGAGTATTTACTTGCTCCCCCATCAGGATTACCTATTAAATTTCTTTGTATAGTATGGGCAATTATTTTTGCATTCAAAATGGATTTTTAAATATTAACGCATAATCTATAGTAACATATCCGAAATATATTTGAACTGTACATAAAAACCATTCGCTTTGAATAATCATCATACAAAAATGTTAACGTTCTTTTTATTACTCCAAGTACACATAAAAAATACTTTTTAGCAACACATATAACTACAAGTTATTCGCTTTTTTCATTTCGTTTTGAATTTTATTATAGGTTTCTTAAAGGCATTGCATTTGCTTACATGTTTGTCAACTGTTATTTTAAACCAACATATATACATACAAACATATTTTTTTAATTTGTAAGAATATTTGTTTTTTTATACCCTCCATCATAGGATGGGGGTATATTAACTTTGTCATTCCGTTTGTAACACATCGAAATATTGCTCTAAGACCCCATAAAGTATATATATTCTGGGTCGTGGTGAAATTCTGAGTCGATCTAAGCATGTCCGTCCGTCCGTCCGTCTGTTGAAATCACGCTAACTTCCGAACGAAACAAGCTATCGACTTGAAACGTGGCACAAGTAGTTGTTATCGATGTAGGTCGGATGGCATTGAAAATGGGCCATATCGGTCCACTTTTTCGTATAGCCCCCATATAAAGGGACCCTCAGATTTGGCTTGTGGAGCCTCTAACAGAAGCATATTTCATCCGATCCGGCTGAAATTTGGTATATGGTGTTGGTATATGGCCTCTAACAACCATGCAAAAAGTGGTCCACATCGGTCCATAATTATATATAGCCCCCATATAAACCGATCTCCAGATTTGGCTTGCGGAGCCTAAAATAGAAGCAAATTTCATCCGATCCGGCTGAAATTTGGTACATGATGTTGGTATATGGTCTCTAACAACCATGCAAAAATTGGTCCACATCGGTCCATAATTATATATAGACCCCATATAAACCGATCTCCAGATTTGACTTGCGAAGCCTCAAAGAGGAGCAAATTGCATCCGATCCGGCTGAAATTTGGTACATGGTATTGGTATATGGTCTCTAACAACCGTGCAAAAATGGGTACACATCGGTCCTTAATTATATATGGCGTCCATATAAACCGATCCCCAGATTTGGGTTGCGGAGCCTCAAAGAGAAGCAAATTTCATCCAATCCGGTTGTAATTTGGAACATGGTGTTAGTATATGATCCATAATTATAAAGGGTGATTCTTTTGAGGTTAGGATTTTCATGCATTAGTATTTGACAGATCACGTGGGATTTCAGACATGGTGTCAAAGAGAAAGATGCTCAGTATGCTTTGACATTTCAACATGAATAGACTTACTAACGAGCCACAACGTCGAATTTTCAGTGAATGGGCCCTAGAAAAGTTGGCAGAAAATCCGCTTTTTTATCGACAAATTTTGTTCAGCGATGAGGCTCATTTCTGGTTGAATGGCTACGTAAATAAGCAAAATTGCCGCATTTGGAGTGAAGAGCAACCAGAAGCCGTTCAAGAACTGCCCATGCATCCCGAAAAATGCACTGTTTGGTGTGGTTTGTACGCTGGTGGAATCATTGGACCGTATTTTTTCAAAGATGCTGTTGGACGCAAAGTTACGGTGAATGGCGATCGCTATCGTTCGATGCTAACAAACTTTTTGTTGCCAAAAATGGAAGAACTGAACTTGGTTGACATGTGGTTTCAACAAGATGGCGCTACATGCCACACAGCTCGCGATTCTATGGCCATTTTGAGGGAAAACTTCGGAGAACAATTCATCTCAAGAAATGGACCGGTAAGTTGGCCACCAAGATCATGCGATTTGACGCCTTTAGACTATTTTTTGTGGGGCTACGTCAAGTCTAAAGTCTACAGAAATAAGCCAGCAACTATTCCAGCTTTGGAAGACAACATTTCCGAAGAAATTCGGGCTATTCCGGCCGAAATGCTCGAAAAAGTTGCCCAAAATTGGACTTTCCGAATGGACCACCTAAGACGCAGCCGCGGTCAACATTTAAATGAAATTATCTTCAAAAAGTAAATGTCATGGACCAATCTAACGTTTCAAATAAAGAACCGATGAGATTTTGCAAATTTTATGCGTTTTTTTTTTTTTTTTTTAAAAAGTTATCAAGCTCTTAACAAATCACCCTTTATATAGCCCCCATATAAAATATTCTCCAGATTTGATCTCCGGAGCCTCTTGGAGGAGCACAATTCATCCAATCCGGTTCAAATTAGGCACGTGGTGTTAGTATATGGTCGCTAACAACCATACCAAAATTGGTCCAATCACACAAAAATTGGTCCATATCGGTTCATTTCTATAGAAAATTTTGTTAAAATTTTATTTCTGTAGAAAATTTTGTCAAAATTTTATGTCTACTTTGTCAAACTGAATTATATACGTATTTAATCGATCTTTTTTGATTTAATATATACCACGTATGGACTTACATACAATTTAGAATGGACTTACATACCATTTTTAAGGCTTTTAGTTCCATTGTTTTTAAAATTAAACGTTTTGTGCTTTTTAAATAAAAACAAACTTAAAACAGTGAAAATACTGTTTTCTGAGAATAAATCAATTATCTCCTTTAAATACACATTTGGTAGCAAGACATCATTAAATTAAATTAATCCTGATTTATTGTTTCTCCAAGTTATCTGTACCAAATAACTTTTTTTTTTAATTTTTGGACTTAAGGCCGGTATGCACCTCTAGCGAAAAATTTCATTCCCATAAGAAATGCATTGCTATTTATGCTAACGAAATTTTCGGTAGCGTTCAATTTCGTAAGCTGGTACGCACCTCTAATGAAAGTAATAGGGTTGTCAAAAGCATATTTTGGCAGCAAACATTTAATTTATTACAATCATTGTGTGCGTAAAAGTTTTAAAAGGTCTGTAAATAATAAACAATTTATTTGAGGAATATTTGGAACATATATTAACAATTTTTAAAAGCGATTAGCTGGTTTAAAATTTGTGTACACAGCCCTGTTTTTTTGTTGTAGACTTAAATAACTTTTTGCTACCGAAAATTTCGCTAGAGGTGCATACCGGCCTTTAGGTTAAAACTAAATCCATTTACTGCATTTCTGTTGTCGTTTTGCAAACAGTCTTGTGGATTTTAATTTTTTTCCTTATTTTTGCCACGTTCTTCGTTTTCAATATCTTTCACTGCTGGTGGATCATTGAAATGTTGAACTTCTCCCGAAGCCCAAATACAATAAACTACAACAGTACCACAGAGAACAGCAAAAGCCACCCAGAATAACAAACGCCATTCCAGTAATGTATCATTTGGTGTCATAACTCCCACCAAATATGGTGTAATTACACCAGTTATAGCACCAATACCATTAGTGATGGCCATCAAGGTACCCGAATAATTCGGACTCATATCAAGTGGGCTAAGTTTCATGCCAGCATAGAAAGCACATTACAAATTGTAATGAAGGCCACAACAGCAACACGATCACAGCCAGCATAGGATGCAGCAACCATGAAAATAGCAGGACCAAATGCAGCAACAGCAATCATCACTTTACGGGTATTTGTAATACTCAACATCTTTTTGGCCATCAACCAATCACCAATGAAACCAGATGAAATCGAGACAATCCACATGAATACAAGCCATTAGCTTTGATGGAGAATTGCATAACATCAGACATATATTTGGGTAAATCGGTAACCATAATGTAGAAGCCCCAATCATGACTGATTTGAGCACAGACTTAAGCAATCATAGGTAAATTAGTTAAAATAGCCTTCCAGGGTGTGGGTGGAAGATTTTCATTGCGAACAATGGAGCCCATTTCTTTTTCCAAGTAATCACGTTCGCTGGGTTTGATGTAGGGATGAGAGGCGGGGTCACTAAAGCATAAGAGACTGAAAAATATGAACCATAAAACACCAAGACCACCAAAGAGGTACAATACAATAGGTCAATCATAGGCATCCAAAAGTACTCCGGATAGGTAATTAGCCAATATAGTACCTACCACCACCACCCAAAACCAAGGCACCCAATTTTCCACGTTCTTTTAGAGGGACCCATTGTGATAGTAGAACACTTAAAGCTGGGAAAGTAGTACCTTCGCCCAACCCCATCAATATGCGAACAATGATAAGAGCTGTGGAACCCCCTTCGGTAATGGCGATTGGTGTACCAAAGTGAAAATAGCCGTCGATAGAATACCCAAAGTCCATTTACCACCGAATTTTTCAGCCAATAGACCACCAGGAATATGGGTTACAATGTAACCAATATAGAATGAGGACAGAATTAAACCTTGTAATTCTTCGGACCATTCATAATCACCACCACTCGAATAATCAGAATCCAAATCACCTGCTGGACACACCGCCGCTTCACCTTCTTCTGTATGATTCCTTTTTACGACTAATTCGGTAATGGCAATTGAAAGACTAATTATTTTTGTTTGTTTTTGATATCTATATCTAATGTTATTATTTTCACTTTTTGCTATAAATTGGTGGTCTCTACCTCCATTTTTATTTGTAAACAAAAAACTTCATTTTGACAGCTGGGGTAAAAGTGTTGCCAACCAAAATCGAAATTTGAACTGAAAAATTTTTGCGTTTTATTTTAGCACTGGTTATCAGTGCAAAAATAAAACAGCCCTATTATTAAAAATTATACAAATGGTCTTTTTTGAATTTTTTTATTAAAGTAACGAGTAGTAACGAGTACTCAATTCAAAAGTAACGAGTAGTCAAAAGTAATCAAAATTTCCAACATTATAAGAGTCTACGAAGCTACACCCAAAATACCTCAACGCCGTCAGATTTCACTCTCTATCAATCGCGCAACTAAATGTGAGCGCTTTCCCATTAATGCGCTTTACAGATTATCAGTTATTCCGGACGACAGTACTTGTGTCGAACATATCCCATACATTGTGCACATTATAAGTTAAGTCCGAAGGCATAATCGATACTGCTGCATGTTTATGGGATCGATAACAAATTTACCGATTATTTAGTCATCGCCGACAAGTCGTATCGATCCGACACACTGTAAGATTCTTTACAAACACCGACATTCCGTCCGGAATAACTGATAGTCTGTAAAGCGCATTACGCCGTGCAGATTATAAATTTATCCGGACGACAGTGGTCGGGTCGAACATATCCCATATATTGGCCAATGCCAAGCGGAACTTGCTCATTATAATTTATTTAAATAAAAACAAAAATGAAGTACTGAAAACATAGTTATTTCGCTTAAAATTATGAAAGGTATATTGGTGAATAATTTCCGAAATTCCAAATGGAATAAAGTTGTAGTTTTTCAGATATTTTTCAGACACGCTGTCTCCATCGAGAAAAAAAAACGCCGGCTGATAGACGCTGAAACATGTAAATTGCCACTTGCAACTCGAATCATTATCCCTGCCTGCATTTCAAAGTTCCATTTCATCCTCATCGCTAGACTCGTAAGTGACACTGCAACAATCGCCAACTGTGATAGTATTTTGCCATAAAAACGATAATGAAGTACTGGAAACATAGTTATTTCGCTTAAAATTGTGAAAGGTATATTGATGAACAATTTTTGACTTTGCAAATGGAATAAAGTGATAGTTTTTCAAATATTTTTCCAGACACGCTGTCTCCATTGGGAATAAAAGCACTGGCTGATAGACGCTACAACATGTAACTTGCAACTTGTAACTCAACATCAATATTTTATTAATGCATAAAAATATGTTCAATGTGATAGTCGTATAAATGTTATATTTATGAGAATTTATAAATGTTTAATAAAATTAATAAACTATCGTGTTTTACTTGACCACAATGATTCTTTTACAACTATCTTCAATGCACTTTGTCTGATTGTTTGAAGGGGCTCTATTGGCGTCCTTCTAAATGTATCCAGAAGGGCCCCTAATAATTGCACCTAAAGGCCGGTACTATGTTCATTCTTGCGAAAAATTTTTATGGAAACCATTATTTCGCACATAGAAAGCGGCGTTTTTTTAGGTAGCTTGGAGCGCTATTTTACAGGGAGCGATATTGGATTAAGTTGGTGGTGTTGCTTGTTTTTACAAAATAACATTTTATTTTTCCTTGGGCAATTGATCTGCTATTCCTTTGATCCTTTGTATAGTTTCGGAACAAAAATATGGTCCGGTTTGATTTATAAACCCGCACAAATAGTTTTTAATAAATAAATTATTTCTTAATTCACATTGCAAATGGCGCCGTGCTATAAACGTCAGTTTTTCAACACGAAAAAACAAAGTATCACAAATGGAAAAAATTTCGCAAATTTTTCGCATTTTTTGGTTTTGCATGGAGTTTCAACGCGAAAACCGAACAGAGTACCGGCCTTAATATAATGCAAAAAATTATGTTAAATGTGATGTGATAGTCGTATAAATGTTATATTTGTAAGAATTTATAAATGTTTAATCAAATTAGTAAGCATCTAAACAATCGTGTTTTACTTGACAACAATGATCCGTTTACAACTATCTTGAAATTCATTTTTTCTGATATTTTGAAGGGGCTCTTATTGGCGTCTAAATTTATCTAAAAAGACACCTAATAATTTCACTCATGCGAATCTTTTTTGTAGTAAATAGGCGTGGTACAATAAAGCGCCGTCACTATTGAGAAGTTGTACCACGCCAAGTTACTACAAAAAGTATCGCATGAGTGCAATTATTAGGTGCCCTTCTGGATATATTTAGAAGGACGCCAATAAGAGCCCCTTCAAACAATCAGAGAAAGTGCATTTTAAGATAGTTGTAAAAGAATCATTGTGGTCAAGTAAAACACGATTGTTTAGATGTCGATTAATTTTATTAAACATTTATAAATTCGCATAAATATGTTATAACATTTATACGACTATCACATCACATTTAACATATCTTGACTCACAATCGAATTTCGGCTTCATCCAAAAAGTCTGTGATTCTCGTCAGGTTCTCAAAACCGTGTTTAGAAATAAATAGCTCCATTGTGGCTGAATCCTTTAGCTCCTGGTAGGTTAGGTTAGGTTAGGTGGCAGCCCGATGTATCAGGCTCATTGTGATACCACATTGGTGAACTTCTCTCTTATCACTGAGTGCTGCCCGATTCCATGTTAAGCTCAATGACAAGGGACCTCCTTTTTATATCCGAGTCCGAACGGCGTTCCACATTGCAGTGAAACCACTTAGAGAAGCTTTGAAAACCTCAGAAATGTCACCAGCATTACTGAGGTGGGATAATCCACCGCTGAAAAACTTTTTGGTGTTCGGTCGAAGCAGAAATCGACCTTATGTATGCAAGGCGGCCATGCTAACCATTGCACCACGGTGGCTCTCTGGTAATTCGACATGTGTGCTGAATGTTTAGCGCAACTAAATATAACTTGAGCGGGTCTCTCATCTGTTCCACATTGGTCGCATATAGGAGACGGCACTACTTTGAATTTATCTAATGTTGCGTTACTGTATGCCTCGCCACTCAGAATTCTATTCAATGTCTTGCATCTCACGGCTCCAACCTTCATTTTGCAAAACCAAGCAGCTCTACAAATTGATGGGTGAATTCTGTAGTACTGTGAGTTACCATCCTGTGCCGAATCCTCGTAATTAGCTTTCCATTTGTCCCAAATCTTGTTTTCTATATGCCTGATTGCATCCCTCAATGGCCATTTCACATTCCACAGCGTTCCAAATTCCTTAGGTGTTCTTGCTCACCCAGAGAAATGGTTGGTTGCAATTCGATCATTACAATGAGGAAATTATGTCAGTAACTTATTTTTTGTTACAAGAACATTGTTTTGATTATTTTCCCCATTATACATCCAACACGACCATAAAAAGTTCACAGGATCAAAACGAAATTCCCATAACCATTCAATTGGTTACAATAACCAATGCCGATAAATTTGGTTTTATGCTGCATAAAATTGTTGAGCTAACCACCAGCATAGTGAAACTTACATCATGGGAATCAACAAATGATTGCTACAACCAAAAGTTGAGTATACTAATAGAATCTTAGTTCAATTATAGGACGGGCGTAAGGTAGTTGTTGCAACAAATATATATTTATATCAACATCGACATGGTAAATGGTATGACGCTACAAAATTTGCAAAACGGGGAACAGCATTTACTTGATAATAGTCTGCAATACATTGAATAAAGTTTATCTCATAGAAAAGAAGTTGCCTTCAGGTAAGTATCGCACCGATTTATAAAAAAGGAATATTACAAAAGTTTCCATAAAAATTGCAGGCTTCATACACCAACAAACACAAATACTTTTTACGGCAAGCGAGCTTTTTTTATTGTATTAAGCATACGGGACGAGTCTAAGTCGATCTGTATTTATATCTAGATGCTTAAGGATGAAATTTCTGGCAAGTATATATTGAATTAGGTTCTGTAGTTTGACCACATAATTGCAACCTAATAACCATCTGTCATTGATATACAAACATTACCTATAAAAAATTGTAATTTAAATTGATCTCACATATATGTAGATCAAAAGCCTTTGTTGTTAGCACCTTTTGTATTTATTTTCGTAGTTTATTATGATTGTAAATCTTGTAATAAATTAATAAAATCTCAATATAATTTGTCCTTTCATTTAATATTGGAATTTGGTTAGGATAATAATAAAGAAAATCGAGGGCGGTTGCACCAACAAACAAAACAATTAATATGAGATTGCCAATGCAAAGTTGATCCAACATATTACCATGCAGTTACAATTGCCAAATGTTAGTTGTGCTGACAGATATCATTGATAGTTGATGGAACCACCTGCTTTCGGTTGGCAAATAATTCGGTTGAGGCAACGAATTTGTTTTCTGGGTGCTGCCATGCCGGCCATCTCGTTTAACCGAATACCACAGTGGTCAGGTATAAAATGCAATTCAACACCAGAGATAATTCTGCCGCCAACTTTCGAATTTCGTTAACAAGAAAATTGTCCTCCTTCACGCTCTCAACTGCTTGCAAACCACTAAGACTATCGGTCAGAATAGCTATTTTCAACATGCCATTGGCTACTGCATAAACCGTGGCCCTCACAATGACCATGAGCTCGGCTGTCATAGAAGAGAGATGTTTCTCGACATAGAAGGTGAAAACAACCCCAGAATTAAAGTGCACAAAAGCTGCTCCCGTTAGATCCCCCTTCACCGAACCATCAGTGAAGAAGATGTCAAAGCTCTCCTCCTTCGGTCTGGCCATCTTTTCGTTAAACGTGTACTATGTCGGGATTAGCACTTTTCTTAGCAGCTGCAGTGCCCCTGAAAAATTTTTTGAAGATCTTAATGTTGACGGTGTGTTGCTCCTCTTTCTGTCTGGCCATCTTTTCGTTAAATGTGTACTATGTCGGGATTAGCATTTTTCTTAGCAGCTGCAGTGCCCCTGAAAAATTTTTTGAAGATCTTAATGTTGACGGTGTGTTGAATCACAAAAATCCACTTTGGCTATGACATCGAAAATTACAGCCTGTTTCTGTATGTCGAATGAGCTCTGTCGATCAACTAAAATGGAAACAAACAGCTGAGTTTATAACCAAAAAACAGCTGTTTCTATGCATTTCAGTCGATCGATTGAACTCGTTCGAGATACAGAAACAGGCTGTTAATCTATTCTCTCGATACGACTTATAATAGCTTGTATCAATCGGTCTTCCAATAGATTTTATAATATCCGCTGCTGGATAATTGAAAGCAAAACATTTCGCCAACTCCTTTGTCGTGGCGAGCTCAAATCTATATTTCTGAGGCAATTCCATTGCCATATGATAGATGATCGGAATTGGCGTAGATCTTATTAGTTCCAATATCCTTCTCAGAAAGGATATTGGAACTAATAAAATCTTTTAATATTCGATTTTCGATCTGATTATCGCTTTATATAAAATGAGAACTTTTTTGGGATCAATCCCAAAATTACAATCACTTAAAATTTTCATAAAATTGTTTCGCCGTGCGATTTTGGAGATCGTTAACATTACATGGTCCCTGGTGGAATTTTTAGACGCAATAGTTAAACCGAGGTACTTGATTTTTTCAACTCCGTTTATCACAGTGTCACCCAGAGTTAATTGCAAATCTCTGCGTCGGCCGTCTATTAAAATGAATGGCATTTGTCTTTTCAGGGTTGAAACAAAGATCAAGGTTTTCGCATTTCGTACGGAATTCCGCAATCTTCTCCTCCAGTAAATCTCTTGCTTTATAGATCATATGTCAGTATGAAAAAATCATCAGCATACTGGAACAATGTACAACCTTGGTCATTCATGCTATGTAGATCAGCCGTGTATATGTTAAATAACAGAGGGCTTAACCCACTTCCCAGGGCCAATCCCGATGAAACTTCTAACCTCCTGCCTCCAAGTTGTAGAATTCTCGTTGAAAGAAAGTCATTAACCAAACTGCAGATATTTGTGTCAATGCCAATATCTCGTAGAATTGAAATGAATTTCTCCCTATTGGTTGCATCATAGGCCTTCTCCACATCAATACAAGCACGTAGCACATGCAAACCCGTGGCCTTGAACGACTGAATCGTGTTCACCGGATCATTTGTACAGATCGCCGTAGACCTACCTGGTCTAAATGCATAAGAACGGTTCGGAATGATATGTGTGTTCTCGATCCCATTTTGAATCATTTGTTTTATCAGCCCCTCTAATCTTTAGTGGAACACTTAACAATGTTATCGGCCGGTAACTTTTCACTTTGGAGAGATCCTTGCCCTTCTTCGGAATCGGTTTGATTCCCACTGATCTCCATAGTTCAGGTATACACCAAGATAGCCAAGTCTCATTGAAAAAGTGAAACAGTTGTAACTTACCCTCAGGACTTAAATTATGCAGCATCTTATATGAAATTTTATCTGATCCCGGTGAGGATTTGACATTCCTTGACGAACGATAACTCTCAAAGTCAGAATATTTAAAACCACAACGTTCTTTTTTGTTGACACCGCAATTACTATCTTCTGGGTTCTGTTTCGCCGGCAAACCTTTTCCATATTGGGTTGTCAACGAGCCTCGCGTTGAAGGCGAGTTTAAAGTACCTGGGGAGGTGCCCATTGTCAGGGATCCAGGGAGTTCCAGAAATTCCGCTTTCTGCTTTTCGTCCCAAGTGTTTCTGATATCTTTGTCCATACCATATGTAACGGGGTTTTATCGTTGGCTGAGGTAAGCTCAGTCGCCTCCAGGATCTCCGTAAGGACCCACGAAACCTTTCGGAATAAAAACACAAGTGGTTAACTCTCTCGAGTGAAATAGAAAATTAATTCAGCTTTATTGATAAATATTTGTAATCTACTTGTGTGATATACGATAATCTCTCTAATATATTTGATATATGATGTGACGTTACTTCGTTGAGTTGTAGAGGATCGGGAATTGGTATACTCGCTGGTGTGATGGTGTTCGGCGGTAGTTGATTCGCCGCAAATGCCGAACGATTGGATTGGTAGGCGGTCGGTGATTATAGCGACTTCGGTTCGTCGAATATTGGCTGATGAGGACTTCGGTTCGGTGAATGATGTCGGTCGTCGTTTGTTGATGTTTCGCTGGATGATCGGGATGTTGTGATCGGGTATTGGCGTTCTGGCTGGTTTGTGACAGATTCGGTTCGGGGTAGGTTTTCGTTGATCTCTGCTTCGGATGCCTTCGCTACCGTTGATCGTTGTGGGGCTAGCTTCGGTGTCTGTAGTGGGGTGATAGTCGGGATCAGCTTCGGGTCGGTGATCGGTCAGGGTCGGTAATCGGTCAGGGTCGGTGTTTAGTAGTACTGACGACTATCATACAAGCTACTACTACGGCTACTAGCTAGTCTACGAGCGAACAGTAGGCCCAAAGGTCTCTGTGGGGCAGTGTTGCCAGGTGATTTTTGATTCTTCCCCCAAATCTTAAGAAAAAAACCCCTAAATTTGTCTAAGCTTTTTTCAAAAACCCCCAAAAATTTTCAGAATATAAAAGTACAAAAAGTGGTCCCAAAATTTCGTGAAAAAAATCCTGTAGTGATACACTTTAAAAATTAAATTTAACACAAATATATCCTGAAAGAAGAGTTCTTTCCTGAAAAATGAAATTTTAGAAAAACTAAGTTTTCTTTTGATGCTAATTTTTTTTCGTTTGAAGTAAATAAAAAATAAAATTTGCTATTTAAGAAAATACTTTAAAACAAAAGCGATTTTCGTTTGTTTAAAATTTAATTGAAAGACATTGCTGATCAAACTGAATTGGTTGAAAGCATTAAAAGTGATGAAGGTGTATACTTGAATAGCGGTTCATAACTTCATAAAATTACAAATTCGAAACACAAACGTTCTATAATACATCTTCGGAAGTTTTTTTTTTTTTTTTTTTTAAGTAGAGCATTTCATTTTCGATTTTGGTTCGAAGTGGTGTGTTAGAATTTATAATATATTTTTGGTGCTTTTTGGCCTTGGGGAGTTGGCAACACTGGTAATAATACAATATGTATATCAATTTAAAAAACGGGCTTACTCTTAAAAAGCTTTCAACTGCTAAGTTAAAATACGATTGTTTTTAATTTTGTCAAATATTAAAAATGCCCTTTCAACACAAGAGTTTTAAAAAGATAACGAAAATAATGCTATTGGATACTTGTTTGTATTTAGGATCTTCTTGTTTACTTTCCGCATCTTTTTTCTCATAACTCATGCTAGAATTGTTCCGAATTTGCTTGAGAATTGCTCCACTTTATAAAGTCTGAAATAATTTTTTACCCCCAAAAATCCCCCCAAATAAATTTTACCCCTAAAAATCCCCCGAAACGTGAAAAAACCCCCTAAATTTGGGGAGGAAAACCCCTAACCTGGCAACACTGCTGTGTGGGAACAGTACAGGGATGGAAAATACAATTTTTAAGAAAGTACAAAAAAGGTATTTTTTGAGCGGAAAGGTACTTTTTACTAAATTTCAGCAAAAATGTCACTGGAAGATTATTGTCAATAGACTGAATTTTAAAGAAAATAAAATTTTGAAAAAATTTTCTATATAAATAAAATTTTGCAAAAATTTTCTATATAAATAAAATTTTGCAAAATTTTTTCTATAGAAATAAAATTTTGCAAAAATTTCCTATAGAAATAAAATTTTTACAAAATTTTCAATTGAAATAAAAATTTGACAAAATTTTCTATATAAATAAAATTTTGCAAAAATGTTCTATAGAAATAAAATTTTGCAAAATTTTTTCTATAGAAATAAAATTTTGCAAAAATTTCCTATAGAAATAAAATTTTTACAAAATTTTCAATTGAAATAAAATTTTGACAAAATTTTCTATAAAAATAAAATTTTGCAAAAATTCTATATAGAAATAAAATTTTGACAACATTTTCTACCGAAATAAAAAATCGATAATATAGAATCGCATTCTTTTTTCGACTAAAACATTCTTGAAGTTCAACAAAATCCTGTTTTTGACTATGTCTTTTACAAAATCGAGATTTTCTTCCCACATGAACATGTCTGTTTTGCCATATTTGTAAAAGACTATTAGCAAATAAGGTTGATAACAGCGTTGCCACTACGAAATTTTATTTTGGACCAAAATTTTTCCAAAATCGGACCAAAATTCCATCCAGCGGACCAAATTTCCAATTTCGAAGAAAAATGCTTTATAAAATATTTTTTTTTTGTAAAGGGTGATTTGTTAAGAGCTTGATAACTTTTTTTTTTTAAAAAAACGCATAAAATTTGCAAAATCTCATCGGTTCTTTATTTGAAACGTTAGATTGGTCCATGACATTTACTTTTTGAAGATAATTTCATTTAAATGTTGACCGCGGCTGCGTCTTAGGTGGTCCATTCGGAAAGTCCAATTTTGGGCAACTTTTTCGAGCATTTCGGCCGGAATAGCCCGAATTTCTTCGGAAATGTTGTCTTCCAAAGCTGGAATAGTTGCTGGCTTATTTGTGTAGACTTTAGACTTGACGTAGCCCCACAAAAAATAGTCTAAAGGCGTCAAATCGCATGATCTTGGTGGCCAACTTACCGGTCCATTTCTTGAGATGAATTGTTCTCCGAAGTTTTCCCTCAAAATGGCCATAGAATCGCGAGCTGTGTGGCATGTAGCGCCATCTTGTTGAAACCACATGTCAACCAAGTTCAGTTCTTCCATTTTTGGCAACAAAAAGTTTGTTAGCATCGAACGATAGCGATAGCCATTCACCGTAACGTTGCGTCCAACAGCATCTTTGAAAAAATACGGTCCAATGATTCCACCAGCGTACAAACCACACCAAACAGTGCATTTTTCGGGATGCATGGGCAGTTCTTGAACGGCTTCTGGTTGCTCTTCACTCCAAATGCGGCAATTTTGCTTATTTACGTAGCCATTCAACCAGAAATGAGCCTCATCGCTGAACAAAATTTGTCGATAAAAAAGCGGATTTTCTGCCAACTTTTCTAGGGCCCATTCACTGAAAATTCGACGTTGTGGCTCGTTAGTAAGTCTATTCATGATGAAATGTCAAAGCATACTGAGCATCTTTCTCTTTGACACCATGTCTGAAATCCCACGTGATCTGTCAAATACTAATGCATGAAAATCCTAACCTCAAAAGAATCACCCTTTACATAGTGCTTTTATTAAAAAAGTAAAATACTTTTCAACTTATTTATTTAAATTTGAAAAAATTTTCTTTTTGAAAAGGTCGAATTTTAAAGCCAATTTTAGTTGACATCATCGCAAAATTTTCAGTCGATTTTGTGTGATTGAAATGGTATCTAATCCCACACTGAAAAAAGTATTCACGGCTCCAAAGATTTTGTGAAGTGAGGACACATTTACGTCACAATTCCCTTTTACTTCAAGTGAAAATTATTTTATGTTTCAAGTAAAAAAACGACTTTAAAATAATGTGTTAAAAGGCACCTCATATTTGTAAAAGCTTTTAGTTTTAAAGTCAAGATGCAAAACGTCAACAAAATTTCATTAATTTTGAATATTTTTCAGGAGTATTAAAGCCATTTTGACTTTAGTAAAACGAAATTTTCTTTCATGTTAGGATACCCAATTTTATGTCGAATCACTTAACTATAAGGACAAACCGACTTCATTGAAAAGTTGATATACTTTTGAACAAGGAAAAAAACTTTATTTCAGAGAAATACGTCTTCTATGCTAAGCAAAATTCGCATTTGTATTTTAAGCACATGAAATCTTTGGCCTCACGGCAATATTTTATATATATTATTGAATATTTGATGAATTTTTTAAATACTAGAAAAAATTTATAAATTTGACCAAATTTATGAAAATGGACCAAAATGGGCCAAATTCCGGTTGGTCCGACCATCGGACCAAATTTAAAAATTAGAAATCTTTTGGACCAATTTTGGTCCGATCGGGCCAAAACGGCAACGCTGGTTGATAAAGACTTTCTCAAAATATTTTGTCAAACCCATTGTACCCAGTGTTGCCAATTTGGTGCTTTTAGCACAAAATTTAGTGCTTTTTGATTTCTAAAAAGCACCAAATTGCCTTTTTGGAGCCTTTTCAAAAAAGGCACCAACTTGGTGCTTTCTGGCATTTTCATTTAGTGCTTTTGGTGCTTTTTTTATTTTGAACAGTATTAAGTTTAATTGATACAAAAATTTTGATTAGACTTTCAAGAGCCGAAGAAACTCAAATTTATTGCCAAATATAGAATTTGATTGTTATGAAGTTGGTATTGATTATTTTTTAATTAATATTGTTATTTAGTGTATTCTGTAGGAAAGTCGAGCGATGAGTGTCGAATTTTTGAATTTGGTAAAGATGTCATTAAAAACGTTTGTATTAAATCCACAAAAGCACGCACAACTGAAATAAGCAATGATTTATTAAAGAAAATTAATTCTGAAAAAATGACTATTTTAGCGGCTAAACTCGATCTTAATACCCACCCACTTCTTGAAATTCAATTCACAAAAGTTCTATAATACATCTTCGGAAGGTTTTTTTTTTAGTAGAGCATTTAATTTTCGATTTTGTGGTGGAAGGTGGTATGTTAGAATTTATATTTGTTTTGGTGCTTTTTGGCCTCGGGGAGTTGGCAACACTGATTGTACCATAAATCCGATATCGACTCAAAAATGTCTATACAAAAGGTACTAAATCCTTCGCGGAGGTACTACGGTACTGACCGGGGTGAAAAAGTATTTAAAAAAGTACTATAGTACTGCATTTTCCATCCCTGGAACAGTAGGCCTGAAGGTCTCTGAGGTGGAACAGTAGGCCCGAAGGTCTCTGTGTAATATGTATTTCGCGTCTGGGAATAAATTCCACAGACGACGCAAAGAAAGTATTACCGAACTTCGAGCGGGACGATGTGCAATGAGCCACTCGTAGTACGATTAGCAACTAACTGTATACAGTAGAGGCTGGTGATGTCCAGAGTCTCAGTCAGTCGTAGTGTTGGGAAAGTAACGAGTATTTGATTACAAGTACTCGTTACTGACTAATTTTTTGAGTACTCGTTACTAGTAAAAGAGTACTCAATATCTTCAATGCCAGTTTTTTTCTTCTGACGGTAAGTAAGTTGGCGGTTTGGAAGTAAAATTCTTGACTTCTTGGAAAATATTAATTGAAGTTTTCGAAAATCGTTTTATCAGTTAAAATAACACGAAAAGGATATATGGCTTCACCTTTGAACAAAGTGAAAAATTTATCTGATTTCTTAAAAACGTTTGCATTTGAAAAAATTTGCATTGGGTGTAGGTGGGAGCTATAATTTAAAGCATCACATGGAACACGTCTCATGCGAATAGTATGAATAATAATGTCGTTGACTTCAGCTGGATCAATCCAATTGTTTTCAGAGAACCCTGACGAAAAAAAATTCCAAATAGTGAATACGAAATTGGCTCTAAATATTTGAATGATTGGTGAAAATCTTTTTCTAACGAGACCCATATATCTACAACACCACATTTTATAACACTAGAATAAAACTGGATAATGTAATTTGCTTTTCTATACTGTTTTTAAATTTAAAAAAGAGGAAGATATTATTAAAAAGTGCCCACAATGTCTTTTTTAATTTTTTTACAAAAGTAACGAGTAGTAACGAGTACTCAATTGAAAAGTAACGAGTAGTAACGAGTAGTCAAAAGCAATCAAAATTTACAACACTAGTCAGTCGCCCATCCGAGTCTGCCTTTGGTCGGCAAAACGGCCACCATATAAGTAGGGCACACTACGAAGTGACTGCGAATTGTCTCTGACTGAATGAAATAAACAATTAATTTCTTGTCACCAAAAATCACTCTTACGTACTAAGCGGTTGATCATGTGACCTAGCGGTGGGTTATGTGTATGTGTAGTGTTGGTTGGTTGACTGTTGGGTGACGTAGGTAGCGTTAACAATGTAATGCAAAATAGACTAAGTCACTTTTGTACGTAAAAAGCACTAAGTCGATTTTGGCACGTTGCACATACTTTCTTACATTTTTGACTAAACTCCACATATCAGATGGTTTGCTGTTAGAGATGTTATTAATAAAGCCTTAGAACTTTTTCCTTTTAAGGTCTTTGATGTGGTTATCAAAAAGCTTGTCAGCATTCTCATGAGCAACGCAGTTCTTGGCCGATGGTGTATTTCTCTTAGCAACAGTCCTTAATCTGAATAATCTGCTTGCCTTAATGTCCCACCAGGATTTTGGACAATATTTGCTTCTGCCGTCGATGCGTATTGTATTTCTCTTAACAATATCCCCGATTTTGGGCGCAAAATCTTCAATGGCTCTGCCCAAAGACATCAAACCAATTTTCTCTAATATTTTCTTTCGGCATACCATAAGTTATTTAACAATCTTTCATTTTTAAATACTCGTAAGTCTATAATAATCGGGTAGTGATTGCTGTTCGTTAACTTGATAGAGCTGACTTGCAATGACACATTTGAAGCTTGTCCATAAAAAAGCATACGTCTAATACAGATGATTAAAATTCTTGGTGAGGTTCAGGATTAAAATTCCAATGGTTTCGCTGTCGATTGAGAAAAAGGAATAGATTTTCGGACGTATATGCCCACGCCACCATATCCGCCATCCCTGTTCTTGTACACAAAATTATAGTCACACATACTCCTCGAAGAATTGTATCGTAACCATGTCTCGCATTATATGGCAATATCAATTGCATGACCATTCATATACATCTCCAAAACATCCTTATTATTACTATTATTTAAGCTCTGTATGTAATATCTTCATGTTAAGGTGAGTACTATGTTCGTATTTTCACCAAAACACTAAATTCAAAGTACAAAAATCTATATGAAGACGATTATATTTTTATAAAGTCTTGTGAAATAATGAAAGGAAAAGATCTAAGGAATTGATTATGAACCAATTTATTTTTATAGTTTAATTATTTTAAAAAAGTAACCGTGAAAACAAGCTAGTTTCCAGCTTGAAAACTGAACATAGTACTCAGCTTTATATAGTAAAAATAGGGGGTTTTCTCCAAACTCGAAACTACGGTCTGGGAGTATCCCCATATGCAATATTACTGCCATTCATCGCCAATACATCCACATCAATCAATTTCTCATTAAATACATCCACATCAATCAATTTCTCTGTTTGTGGGTGCGAAAAAAGTTCCACTCAATCATTGTTTCGCGTTGAAAAATGATAGTGTTGACAATATATTGATATAATGATTACATATACATACGCAACTAGTGGCTCGATTTACACACACACGCATACAAAATAAATAATTTGAAAAAGAAGAAGCAGGCGAAGTTATTTTACAAATATCTTTGGAATTAAAAAACTAATTTTACAGTGCTGCATTTTATTTTTTGGAACATAGCAATTAATTCTTGTGATTCCATTCATTGCTACCTCGGTACTATACATGTTGGTTGAAGTGCTAATGCTTGTTTTGGAACATCAATTGCTGTGCCTCCTTTTGTTTAAATTATGTTTTGTGTTTATTATCCCGATGCCCAGTACAAATGAAACGATTGTAAGATATAATTCACCAAATAAAGCTTTTATTTTGTTAACATTTGTGTTTAAATTTCATGCTATATATGTACATTATTTATATTTTTACACCCTCAAAAAAAAAAATCGCTTCTTTAACATATGTTCCAAACATATTTTGCAGGAAGCACATATATTATTGCATACTGCCGAAACATTAATATGTTTGTTTTATGTGAACATATTATATGTTTGGAAGCATTTTGAGCCAAAAATATTATATGCTTGGAAGAATTTTTCCAGAACACGATTGTGCTCATTCCCTAACACACTCGTAATTTTCACTTCCACGAAATTTTTTTGTTATTGGCACCTTTTTCTGTAATACAAATAATGTTGAAGAAATTATTCACTTTTATAAATTTTTTAAATTTTACCTTTCGCCTGCACGGAGAATCGAACCGAGGACCATACAGTTTGTAAGCCAACACACTATCCACTGGGCTACGTAGCTGTTATAGTCACCAGTAGATAATTATCGTCTTAAGTTACATTTATATAGCATAGTTTGCAGCGCCCACGAGCCCATGCAAACATAACATTATTTAACAGAAACATACATTTGTTTGCCACGTGGAGCAGTGGTTAGCATGTCTGCCTTGCATGCAAAGGGTCGTGGGTTCAATCCCTGCTCCGACCGAACATTTTTTTGTTTTTTTTTTTTAATTTACACATTTATATTTAACTATATTAAATTTTTTTAAATGAAACTTCGAAATGTCCGTTATTAAAGATTTATAGTCAGTAACAGTGCTTGATATAAACGAAATTGACTGATTTTTGGATAAAATATTATTTTTTATTGCAAAAATAACAATTTTGTAATAAAAACTGTTTTTGGACAAAACTTTAAAATTTGGAAGGAATTCAAAAACTAACAAAAGAAGAACGTGGAGTCGAGTATAAACATACATACATAATTTTATAATATAAACATAAATTTATTTAGGAGTGAACAGTTTTTTACTAGCATTTAACACCATCGCTCTAAAATTCCTTTTATTTTTCTTTAATAATTCTTTAATAATTCATTTTAAAGAAAATAAACTTTTTAAATTGTTTTAGCTGTAAAACTCGAACTTAATGCCCGCTTTTATATTTGATGGTGTCCGTCAACTCCTCGTGGACTACTTTTTAATAAAGAGGAACTAAAGTTTGTTTTTTACATTTTACTGTGTAATTTTTCACTATTTCCTCCTTATTTGATTTTACTGTCCCAACTCTAAAAAGAGTACAGTGCCCTTTCGTTATTTTTATGAAGACCCCTGATTTCTTTTAACGAACCAAGAAAAAAATTGTGCCCATAATGCCAAAATGATAAACAAAACACATGTCCACACATACATATTCTCTTGGTTCCGAATGTCCATTCTCTTTATTCAAATTAAATAATATTTAGACTTAAGCATATCAAATTTTTGGCCTTATCATAAAACTGTTTTCCGAAACAACATACAAGCGGTTTCACAGAAATTGTTCTCTTTTGACTCTTTTGCTGTGTTATATTGATATCTTTCGTCAACTCTCCCGGTTTCCATCTCTATTTCTCTCTATACTCTCTCTGTCGCTTTGAATAAAATATCACAACATATGTGTGTTTAGTCGAAATTTGTAAATTTATATATGTTTGTATTCACACATATGATTTTTATGAAACATTCATGCCCCAAACATAATATATTCTAACATATTAACATAGATGTCCCAAACATGTAGTGTTAGTTCAGGAACATTACATGTTCGCACTTAAATATATTGTGGTTTAAAATCGTGACCGAAACACATTTTGTTTATATCGGAACATATGAAAAACATATTTTTCTAACAGTGTATATATAGTAGGGAGCGGCTAGATATTGTTGCTAGTTTATTATGGAAATACAACTCCATGTTATACTTTGTTTTATCAATCATCAGATTACATTTTTAAATAATAATCAGATCCACTTTTGTGTTATAAATTCACAAAAATCAGTTTAATAAATAAATTATTTCTTAATTCACATTGCAAATGGCGCCATGTTATGAAAATACTGACTACGCGAGTTACGTCAGTTTTTCAACTCGAAAAAAAAAACAAAGTACCACAAATGGAAAAAATTTCGCTAGTTTTTCGCATGTTTTGGTTTTGTATGGAGTTTCAACGCGAAAACCGAACAGAGTACCGGCCTTAATACTTTAGCGAATTTCGCCCAAAAATTTTTTATATGTTCAGCCTTCAAAGATTCTGCTACCATGTATTGCGTAACCTCTTGTGATAACACGAGGGCTGTTTTCTTTTTGCACTGATAACCAGTGCTAAAATAAAACGCAAAAAAAAAAATTCAATTCAAATTTCGATTTTGATTGGCAACACTTGGTCCCCAGCTGTCAAAATGAAATTTTTTGTTTACAAATAAAAAAAGAGGATAGAGACCGCCAATATATAGCAACAAGTGAAATTTGATAATATTAAAATATAAGATACATAAACAAAAAATTAATAAACCAAAGTTTGTGGTGGTAATTTGCATAATTGTTTTTGCCCTAAATCAACTTTCCGGTAGTGAAATGGATTTGGAAAATGGATGGATTTAAATAGTTCTGTAAACAAGTGGAACAATTCCAAAAGCTATTGAGAGCTTTACAAAATGAACACAGTCATTTGTATGAAGTGATCAAGTAAAAAAAATGTTTAAATTCCACCTATATCTGCCTTACCACCAGAGCCTGAGCCACTACAAACAAAGCCGATTACAAGTGTTGCGGACACGGATAAAATGGAAATTATGTCCAAGAATTGTGCAGAACTAAAGCAGACACTGGCAAACAATTGCAAGTCCAAGAAGAAACAAAAGGAAAAGTCTAAATCTAAAAAGAATGATAGCAATCAATTGACCAATATTAGTAAGGAATCATCACCAGCCATATCGGAGGAAGCAGTCGCCAAGGTACAAGAATCCAGCGAGGTGCAGGAAAATAGTATAAGCAATACAAATGGTGACGTTGAGACGAATAAAAAGAGGCTGTCAATGAAATACTAGCGCATGCCTCGGAAGTTCCTTCTCCCAATGACATAATTGTAACAGAAGAGTCTGTTGAACCCAGGGCTGTGGAGTCGAGTCAATTTTGCTCGGCTCCGACTCCAGCATTTTTCATCAGCTCGACTCCGGGCAATATAACTAAATCTCATTTTAATTTGTAGTTCTATTGTGGGGGTATCATAAATTGATCGATATAAAGTATCGTATTTATTTATGTGTAGAAAAATGGTCTTAATTTCACACTTGTTGCCAATTGAACTCTATATTTCAAATTTAGGGCAATGTCTGTCCTATATTTACAAATATATTTACAATTTTTGATGGCAATTTCGGAACAACGCATTTATGATTCATCAGTCGATAGATATGCATTAGAGGTATATTAGAGGTATTTGAGTCATTTTTACAAGTTTTCGGCTTAGGTAGTGAGTATCAGTGAGCATCAGTAGGAAAAAAATTGAAAAAATTTGTTATAGAAATAAAATGTGTAAAAAGTTAAAAATTGCTATAGAAATAGAATTAAAAAAAAAATTGTAGAAATAAAATTTTGAAAAAAAAAATATCAATAGAAATACAAATTTGAAAAAAAAAACAAGTAAGGAAAGTCTAAAGTCGGTCGGGGCCGACTATATTATACCCTTCACCACTTTGTAAGTCCACATTTTCGATACCATATCAAATCCGTCCAATGTGTTGGATGCTATATGAATCCATACACATATATTCTGTATATCTGAGCAGATCTGTACAGAGTTCTGCAATAGTTATAGATTTTACATTTAAGTCGGCTAATGCGCTGAGGTGGAACACAATATTAGTAAAAAATATAGGAAACATTTAAATATGAACCAATTTTGAGGCAACTTTGCAAAAGTGTATTTATGATTTATCGGTCGATAGATGTGTAATAGAGTAATAGGAAAATTTGAGTCATTTTGATAAGTTTTCGACTTAGCAGTGGCGATTTGATAAGGAAAATGTAGGTATTTCGGCCAGTTTTGCCTAAATAGGAAAAACATATATATGGAATCTATATCGAAATCTGAACCGATTGCAATCAAATTTCACGTGCATAGTTACTATGTTGAATTTACCCCCTGTGTAAAATTTCACGTAAATCGGATTACAAGTTTGACCTCTGTGGACATATGACTGAAAATCGGACGAAAGATATATATGGGAGCTATATCAAAATCTGAACCGATTTCAACCAAAATAAACACGCATATGCAGAACCTTAATTCTACTACCTGTGCAAAGTTTCAAGTTCAATTCTACTCCCTCTGCAAAGTTTCACGTAAATCAGGGTAGCACGTTTTTCTCTGTGGGCATATTAGTCCAAATCGGGCGAATGATATATATGGGAGCTATATCTAAATCTGAACCGACTTCAACTAAATTTTGCACAATTAACGATACTATAAAACGTACTCCTTGTGCAAAAATTCAAGCAACTCAGGGCAAAACTCTGGCTTTTGAGGTCATATAAATCCAAATCGGACGAAAGATATATATGGGAGCTATATCTAAATCGGAACCGATTTTAACCAAATTAAGCACACTTAACGATACTATTAAACGTACTTGTTGTGCAAAATTTGAAGCAAATCAGGGCAAAACTCTGGCTTTTGGGGCCATATAAGTCCAAATCGGTCGAAAGATATATATGGGAGCTATATCTAAATCTGAACCGATTTCAACTAAAATTGGCACAATTAACGATACTATTAAACGTACTCGTTGTGCAAAATTTGAAGCAAATTAGGGCAAAACTCTCGCTTTTGGGGCCATATAAGTCCAAATAGGACGAAAGATATATATGGGAGCTATATATAAATCTGAACCGATTTAGCTGATATTTGGCAGTTTTCACGGGACTGACAAAACATTCAGATGTACAAAATTTGAAGAACGTCGGTTCATAAATACGTGAATTATGATCAAATCGGTGATAACTATATATTGCAGCTATATCTAAATCTGAACCGATTTTTTCCAAAATCAATAGCGATTGTCTTCTACCCGAAGAAAGACGTTATGTCAAATTTGAGGACGATCGGACTTAAACTGCGACCTGTACTTTGTGCACAAAATTACATATACAGACAGACGGACGGACAGACAGACAGACGGACATCGCTAAATCCACTCAGAATTTAATTCTAAGCCGATCGGTATACTAAAAGATGGGTCTATGACAATTATTTCTTGGCGTTGCATACAAATGCACAAACTTATTATACCCTGTACCACAGTAGTGGTGAAGGGTATAAAAATTGTGTATTGAACAAAATTTTGCAAAATTTTCCATAGAAGTGATATTTTGCAAAAATTTCCTATAGAATAAAATTTGGAAAAATTTTCAATAGAAGTAAAATTTTGCAAAATTATCTAAAGACACAAAATTTTGAATAATTTTTTTTATAGAAATAGAATTTTGACATAATTTTCTATAGAAATAAAATTTTAAAAACATGTTTGTGTAGTAAGTAAAATTTTGCAAAATTTTCTATATAATGAAAATTTTGAATAAATTTTTTATAGAAATAAAATTTTTCCATTTGTTTTGTTTTGTTATTGTTGGTTTTGTTCTTTAAGCATTGTTGTCGTTTTTTTATTTCAGCTTAAAACCATACATTGACTAAACTACAAGAGTAGCTTAACCAACAGAGGAAAAGAATGTTTGTCAAATTTATTTGGGCAAAGCCCTATAGACTGCAAGATGGTTGGATGGACGCACGTTTCGGAATTACCACATTCCTCATCAGCATCCTCTACTTGCAGCAAAACTATCAACCAATTATCAGAATAAATTCAGGCAGTTTATTAAACCCAACAAAAACCACACTTGAACCCTCCGAAAAAAGGTTTTACATTGATAGCCGGCTTATGCCAAATAAATTCGAAACAAACATATCTCTTTTCCTATGCCACTGTCAAATCATCGATTTGAATTCACATGGCTGGGTTTATTTTGAGCGTGCCTCCTCTTCTTTTTCCATTTGTTTTGTTTTGTTATTGTTGGTTTTGTTCTTTAAGCATTGTTGTCGTTTTTTTATTTCAGCTTAAAACCATACATTGACTAAACTACAAGAGTAGCTTAACCAACAGAGGAAAAGAATGTTTGTCAAATTTATTTGGGCAAAGCCCTATAGACTGCAAGATGGTTGGATGGACGCACGTTTCGGAATTACCACATTCCTCATCAGCATCCTCTACTTGCAGCAAAACTATCAACCAATTATCAGAATAAATTCAGGCAGTTTATTAAACCCAACAAAAACCACACTTGAACCCTCCGAAAAAAGGTTTTACATTGATAGCCGGCTTATGCCTCTGTTGGTTAAGCTACTCTTGTAGTTTAGTCAATGTATGGTTTTAAGCTGAAATAAAAAAACGACAACAATGCTTAAAGAACAAAACCAACAATAACAAAACAAAACAAATGGAAAAAGAAGAGGAGGCACGCTCAAAATAAACCCAGCCATGTGAATTCAAATCGATGATTTGACAGTGGCATAGGAAAAGAGATATGTTTGTTTCGAATTTATTTGGCATAAGCCGGCTATCAATGTAAAACCTTTTTTCGGAGGGTTCAAGTGTGGTTTTTGTTGGGTTTAATAAACTGCCTGAATTTATTCTGATAATTGGTTGATAGTTTTGCTGCAAGTAGAGGATGCTGATGAGGAATGTGGTAATTCCGAAACGTGCGTCCATCCAACCATCTTGCAGTCTATAGGGCTTTGCCCAAATAAATTTGACAAACATTCTTTTCCTCTGTTGGTTAAGCTACTCTTGTAGTTTAGTCAATGTATGGTTTTAAGCTGAAATAAAAAAACGACAACAATGCTTAAAGAACAAAACCAACAATAACAAAACAAAACAAATGGAAAAAGAAGAGGAGGCACGCTCAAAATAAACCCAGCCATGTGAATTCAAATCGATGATTTGACCAGTGTTGCCAACTCCCCAAGGCCAAAAAGCACCAAAAATATATTATAATTTCTAACATACCACCTTTCACCACAAAATTAAATGCTCTACTAAATTTACTAAAATTCTCTACTAAAAAAAAAAAAAAAAACTTCCGAAGATGTATTATAGAACTTTTGTGAGTTGAATTTTAAGAAGTTAAGGTGGGTATTAAGATCGAGCTTAACTGCTAAAATAGTCATTTTTTCACAATTACAATTTCTTTAATAATTCATTTTAAGGAATATAAACTTTGTGAAAATTTGCTTTTGGCTATTCCCCATCAAGTTATAATAAAATTTGCAGCAAATATGCATAATTTTATGCCGTTTTTACTGATATAGTTTTCACTTTAGCGGCAAAACTCGAACTTAGTACTCACCATTATGAACTGTTATTCAAGTATACACTTTGATCAGTTTTAATGCTTTCGTCCAATTCATTTTGATCAGTGATGTTTTTCAACTTTCAAAATATTTATGTATGGAAGGAATCTATTGCTTATTTCAGTTTTGCGTGCTTTTGTGAATTTAATACAAACGTTTTTAATGACATCTTTACCAAATTCAAAAATTCGACACTCATCGCTCGACTTTCCTACAGAATACTTCATAACAATACCAACTTCATAACAATAAAATTCTATATTTGGCAAAGTGACTCTAACATCTCCCTTTGTTTTTTTTTTTTTTTTATTCAGTAAATCCATACCAAACTGGCGCTTTTCTGGCTCTGGTTGGTCTGGAACGTGGGGCAGATTCAGATGCTTCTGGAGTACTAAAAGTTTCTGGCGATTGTAAAAGAAAGTGACCCGCAGGACTGGAGGATTCATTATCTTGAAACCCATTGGCTCTTTGTTCAGAATGAGAGTTCTGCTCCTGAGATATTTCGGGAACAATGTTTGCTGATCGAATTGTTCCTTCGAAATCTTGTTCTAAATCCACTGACTGTTGGTTTTCTGATGGTTTTAGTCCAAACATTTCGAAAATTATGTGAAGTGGTTCCAAATCCTGTCCGGTTTTTGACTCATCCGTCCTGGCTATTAATTGGTTTACATGAAATCGCATTAATTTTGTTTTATTGTTTTCGTATATGTACACGTTATAGTTCACAGTTCCAACTCTTTCCACGATTGATGCTGGTAACCATACCAGTTTACCTTTTCTATAAGCTTTCGCATATACTAAGTCATTGGGCTTGAAATTTCTCTCCTTAGCTCCATGTTTCTTATTAAACTGTGCTTCCATCTTACTGTCATGTATCCGAGGTTTAGGCTGACAAGTTGGTTTTAATAAATCAAGGGTTGTTTTAATTTTCCTATTAAGAAATAGTTCAGCAGGTGATTTGGATGTTTCTTTGGGAGTAGAACGGTAGGTTTGGAGGAAAATCTCAAGTATTTCCCGATTGTCTCCCTCATCCTTAAGTTTATTAAGAGCTCTTTTCAATGTACCAACGAAACGTTCGGCTTGCCCATTTGATTGGGGATGGTATGGAGCAGATTTGATATGAATAATCCCTCGTGATTTGGTAAACTCATTAAACTGTGCACTGACGAACTGTGTTCCATTGTCAGAGACTAAAGTATCACAGTTTCCAAATCGAGCAAATACTTCGGTAAGTTTTGAAATGATTGTAGCTGAGTTTATATTATGAACTTGGAAAATTTCTGGCCACTTTGAAAACGCGTCGACCATTACCAGGTAGTATAACCCATTGCAGGGGCCAGCTATATCTACATGTATGCGTTCCATTGGTTTAGATGCCAAGGGCCATGACTTTAGTGAGTGTTTGACGGGGTTTGATGACGTCACTGCACACTTATGACAGTTTCTCACATATGTGGTAATATCTTCATCTATTCCAGGCCAAAATACATGACATCTTGCAAGTGTTTTCATTCTCTCCTTACCTGGATGCCCACGATGTAAATCTTTAAGTAATCTGTTCCTAAGACATTCAGGGATAACAATTCTGTCATTGTACATCACACATCCTTGAACGATACTGAGATTATCTCGCTTTACATGATAGGGTTTTAAATCTTGTGCTAATTTGGAACCCCATCCATTTTTAAGTGAATTGACTACAGTTTGTAATGTTTTGTTTTTGAGTGTTGCTTGTTTTACCATGTTGAAAGTTATGGGAAGCTTGCTGATATGTCCTTGTAATGATGCCGCACAATCTTCTTCCAATGTCATACAAGCGATAACAATATCCTCATCTACTGTGGAGGTATTGCTAATAAGTCTTGATAGCATATCAACGCACCCAAAATCCTTTGTATTTATGTATTGTATTTTGAAATTGTACATCATGAGAGTTAACGCCCACCGTTGCAACCTGTTTGCTGTATATACAGGTATACCCTTTTTACTGCCGAATATTGAAAGAAGTGGTTTATGATCAGTACACAGCGTAAATTCTCGTCCATAGATGTATCTATGGAACTTCTTTACAGCATATATTAACCCCAAAGCTTCTTTCTCTATCTGTGAGTAGTTCTTTTCAGCTGGTGTTAAGGTGCGAGAAGCATGCTCAATAACCTTTTCCGAGTTGTCAGGGAAAACGTGGCAAATATATGCTCCAATTCCTTTCCCAGAGGCATCCGCAGCAACTTTTATTGGTAAGTCAGGGTTAAAATGTGTTAACAGTAGATCCGAATTTAAGATTTCTTTGAACTTTTTGAATGATTGTTGACATTCATTATTCCATTCGAATTCAACATCCTCGTGAAGTAAGTTGTCCAAAGGTGATCTTAAATTTGTTATATTATGAATATACTTGCCATAGTAATTGACAGACCCGAGAAATGATCTAAGTTCAGTTTTATTTGTTGGTGGAGGCAATTCTGTGATAGCTTTGATTTTGTCTGTATCTGGCCGTAGTCCTGATGGTGTCATGATATTCCCCAAATATTTGACTTCTTTTGCGAAAAACTTACATTTATCGTACTTAATATGAAAATTGTACTCGCGAAGTCTGTTAAGTACCATGCGAACATTTTGTAAATGCTTTTCTGTCGTTTTTCCACCTATGATTATATCATCTATGTAGGCTGCGGTATCATCTATTCCCGCCAGCATGGTGTCCATAAGCTGTTGGAATGCTCCTGGAGCACTCTTAACTCCTGGAGCAAGACGATTGAACATGAATAAACCCTTTGATGTGTTTATTGTGAGGAGTTTTGCTGAATCAGGGGTGACTTCTGTTTGCAAGTAGGCATCGGAGAGGTCAATGTGGGAAAACATACAACTGTTTCCAACTTTTGCGTATAAGTCTTCCGGACGATGCAAAGGATATCGATGTGGTTCTAAACTATCGTTAAGTCCAGAAGAATAGTCACCACAAATGCGCACCTTGCCGTTGGATTTCTTTACAGCAACAATTGGTGCCGCCCACTCTGAATATTCAACTGGGGTAATGATTTGTAAAGACTGGAGCCGTTGTAATTCTTCTTCGATTAGAGGAAGCATAGCGTAGGCTACGGGTCTCTTCGCTCTAAACACTGGCTTGGCATTTGGTTTTAGATTAAGCTGTACTTGGACCTTTGTACATTTCGATGGTGTATCTTGGAAAATGTCCGCAAATTCTGTTTTGATTTTAGTTAGTTCCTGGTTTGTTGACTGTTTTGACTGAATTTGACAACATACGCTACTTAAGGGTTTGTCCCATAGTCCAAAAATGTTACACCAATCTGCACCGAAAACGCAAAGAGAATCAATGTCTACAACGGATAAATTGCATTGTTTTACTTCACCTGATAGCCGAACGATACATGGAACTTCGGCGATAAGTCGTATTTCATTTTTAGAAGCGCTTGTCACATGTTTATTCGTTACCTCCAGCCCTGGTTTTCCCATTTTAATCCATTGGCTTTTACCGACAATTGATACATCGGATGCGGTATCGATTTGCATTTTAATATCATAATCCTGTTGAATAGCCGTGGAATTTTTGATTGGGTTGATGTTGACCGTAACATATCGTCGATTTGATGCATAAGAAACTTTGTTGATTTGAACCACGCTCGTTCTTGGGTTATTTGATTTCTTCTTGTACTTTTGAGCTTTATGAGTTTGTCCTTGGTTGTTTTGCGGTTTATTTTGTTTTGGACTCTTACAATATCCTTCTTTATGACCAATGGTATTACACTGTGTGCAATTATGATGAGCGTAGTTGCAGTATTTTGAATAATGCATCGCTCCGCAGTTCCAACACGGGGTCTTTGGAACTGTTGTTGTTTTTGATTTCTGTGACTTTCCAGTGGCTTTAACTGAATGCACATTTAGTGGCGTATTTCCTTGAACTAAAGCTGTATCATGTTTCAAATTCAGCAATCTCTGTGCCCCTGTCACCAACTTATTCAGATTGTGGTTAGAATCGTCTTCAAGAAGGGATAAGCATCTCATCCGGACTTCGGAATCATTGTGAGCTTGTAGTCCACAGACAAATACTAAACTCTTGAACTGATCCGAATTCATTTCCGAAAGCTTAAAATTTTCACACGCTACATTCACTCTCGCTGCATACGTTACCAAATCTTCTTGAGGGTTTTTTATGGTTTGCAAACATTTGTATCTGGTACTGAAAAGACTTTCCTGTATTCCGAATATTTCCTTAAGTATCTTGACTGTCTCCGCAAATGTTAGATCTCTTGCATTCCTTGGTAAGATGAATGATGAATATTTGTTATACGCTACAGAGTTTAGCTTGCGCATTAACAATCTAACTTTAGCACCATCTTCCAAAGATGCGCCTTCCACAAGGAAAATATCTTCATATCGGGTGTACCAATTGTTGAAAGTGAAGCCATCTGATACATCATAGCAAAATTCTGTGATGCTATTCGATAGCTTTTCCATTAGTTGGTCTTGGTTTAAAGGCGTGCCTTTTGTTAAACTCTCAAGGAGTTTGCCTTGTAATGTTAGGAGCTGCAGAATTTTTTCGTCCGCCATAATCCTCGTCGCCAAAATTTGTTACAGTTTAGGAAATTTTGGAAATGAATAGACACACTGTTTTATCTCAAACCACAGAAATCTTTATTGTAAGTTCAAACTCTAAATAAAAACTAAAATCTAAATGAAAAAATATGTATCCATTGGTATACAAAACTCAATGGTAAGTTGATGGAAAATCAATGATAGTTTGTTAAAATTAATTATATGAATTGCAAAGTATTTGCAAGTGACTCTAACAGTATCAATTAAACTTAATACTGTTCAAAATAAAAAAAGCACCAAAAGCACTAAATGAAAATGCCAGAAAGCACCAAGTTGGTGCTTTTTTTGAAAAGGCACCAAAAAGGCAATTTGGTGCTTTTCACAAATCAAAAAGCACTAAATTTGGTGCTAAAAGCACCAAATTGGCAACACTGGATTTGACAGTGGCATAGGAAAAGAGATATGTTTGTTTCGAATTTATTTGGCATAAGCCGGCTATCAATGTAAAACCTTTTTTCGGAGGGTTCAAGTGTGGTTTTTGTTGGGTTTAATAAACTGCCTGAATTTATTCTGATAATTGGTTGATAGTTTTGCTGCAAGTAGAGGATGCTGATGAGGAATGTGGTAATTCCGAAACGTGCGTCCATCCAACCATCTTGCAGTCTATAGGGCTTTGCCCAAATAAATTTGACAAACATTCTTTTCCTCTGTTGGTTAAGCTACTCTTGTAGTTTAGTCAATGTATGGTTTTAAGCTGAAATAATAAAAAAAAAAAAAAAAAAAAAACGACAACAAAGAAATAAAATTTTGACAAAATTACAATAGAAATAAAATTTTGAAAAAGTGTAGTAAATAAAATTTTGCAAAATTTTCTGTAGAAATAAAATTTTGCAAAATATTATATAGAAACAAACTATTGACTAAATTTTCTATAGAAATAAAATTTTTACAAAATTTTCTGCAGAAATAAAATTTTGACTAAATTTTCTATAGAAATAAAATTTTGACTAAATTTTCTATAGGAAAAAAATATTTCTATAGTAATAATATTTTGACATAATTTTCTATAATAACAACTTTGAAAAAAGTTTCTGTCAATATTTCAAATAAATTTATATGGGCATTAAAATGGATCGATTCGGCCCATCTGCTAACATTCTAGGAAACATAAAATGATCTCCGTAATTGGAAGTTGATTTTCATTTACAGTCGTGCGTACATTGCTCGAATGAATAACGCAATGGAAACTAATTTTCGTACAAACGTGTTTACTTACAAAAATATGAAGTGTTTTAAAAAATTTAGTTTAGCCGGAGTCGGAGTCGAGCAAAATTTTTGATACTCCGGCTCCAGCAAAATCTGCAGACTCCGCCTCCACAGGCCTTGTTGAACCAGTGCCACTTTCTAATTAGATATACAATACCAAATTTTATTATATGTATCTCTTTCTTGCACTGCTCTCCTCTTTACACATTTAAATTGTTCCTATCATATGGACTTATAATTACCGATATTGTTCCAAATTAGCCCTTTGGCCTTGGTACATTGACGTAATTCATAAAAAATAAATAAAAATGTTGCTACATTTAGTTCATTAAAGAATAACCATAAATCCATACGATATTATATCAAGCTCTTCAATTGTTCTAAGGGCTTTAATTCACCACCACATATTTCTCTTTCTCATTTATATCATATTAAACGAAAACAATATCTATTTCGTATTTGTTTATTTTTTTTATTAAAACGATAAAAATAAATGACTTTCGTCTTACTTGTTAAAGAAGATTGTAAAAGCTTTTAATTATTGGATTAGTGATAGGCTTTGTTATAGTCATGGCATGCAAATACACGAAATGTCTGCGTGTATGTAATCCTCTTTTCTATATTAACCATTTTTTGAGGCTCAACAAATGATTTCTCACCCGTGTATTTAATTGTTTGTAATTATCCTTTGGTGTGATGTTTTAGCGGTGGTGTTATGTAGGCATCCAAGTTTCTAACCCACCAAAAATGGCGCATTCAACAAGTTAGTTTTGGTTTGATAAAATTTTCTAAGAAATAAAAAATTAAAAAAATTTCTATAGAAATACAGATTTCGTAGATTATTTTTGGCGATATGGACCACATGTTGTGTGATTGGCCATGGCTATATTTAACTAAAGACCGATGTGGACCAATTTTTGCATGGCTGTTAGAGACAATATACTAACCCACCAAATTTCAATCGGATCGGATGAATTTTACTCTTTCAAGAGGCTCCTGAGCTCAAATCTTGGGATCGGTTTATATGAGGGCTATACATAATTTTATGGACCGATATCGACCAATTTGGGCATGTTTGTTAGAGACCTTATACTTACACCACGTACCAAATTTCAACCGAATCGGATAACTTTTGTTCCTCCCAGAGGCTCAGGTGGTCCGTTTATATGGAGGGTATACGTAAAAGTGGTCCGATATAGCCCATTTTCAATACCATCCGTCCTACATCAATAATAACCACATGTTTCGTCTCCTTCTGGGTGTTGCAAACATATGCACTAACTGGTCCACAGTGTGGACAGGATTTAAAAAGGGTGGCCGAGCTCGTAGCCTGCAAGTGAACATTACTGATTCAGGCGTTCGAATACTACAAACTCCACGAGAGTAAAAGTGAGTACTAAGTTCGAGTTTAATTGCTAAAGTGAAAAATAAATCATCAAAAAAAGGCATAAAATTATACATAGAATGGTCCAAAGCAAATTTTCACAAAGTTTGTATTCCTTAAAATGGATTATTAGAGGAAAGTAATCGTGAAAAACGACGAATTTAGCGGCTAAACTCGAACTTAATACTCACCTTAACTCAAAATCCAAACAAATTAGTATTTGTTTATTTACTTTTTACCATTTTTCCCATGTTCGTTTCTTCTTCTTCTCTGTATGTGACATTCACTTGAGATGTGTTTCTTTCCGAGTATTTCTTTAGTTGCCAACTCATATTTTGACAACTAAAAATCGCATATAATGGTGACTCTGGTGCGACTTGCACTGATAGTTGTTCTGGATAGAACACCAGTGCAACGATTTTCATACAAAAGTTGCTATCAGTGCAAAAAGAAAACAGCCCTACGGTTAGCACCTTCTCATACTCTGTAAATTTGTTCTTGTTAGCGGCCACAAGCGCCGACCCATTACCAGATGTAAAGCCTTCCTCCGAAATTACTGCCCTTTGTTCCTCTATAGTTTTTCTGGTATTCTATTCTTCTCTCTGTCTATTTGCATTAACGCGGGCCACCTTTGCATATGGTAATACTGCGTGCATACTTTTGGCCGACTCACGGAAATTGTCAACACCTCTTGATACAGTTCGTCTGTCATTCCTCTTTGGAGGCAACAACGGAAAGGAGCTATCAACATCATTATCCAGTAGTGACGGTTCGGGAACAAAAGGGGATATTTAATCCTCGTCTCCTTGAGTGAAATATTTTCAAACGTCATTCTTTCCTTTATCTGATGTGCTCTTTTTCTCGCGGGACATTCTCGGTCCATTGGAGGATGGTCTCCACCACAATTAGAACAAGACACGACCTTCTTACATTCGCCCTAGTGGTATCTCAGATAACAAACACGACAATTGGACATAGCTTGTTTGCAATGCTGTTGGAAATGAATAAATCTAAAGCATCTATAGCATTGTTCATAAAACACAATGTCCTCGTCAATTCGAGGACCCTTTGTATAAGATCTTGACTCACCAGGTTGGCACCACCTCACCACTTGATGCATCTTTGCGAGTTATCCGAAATATGTTCACAACTGGTATATTGGACTCATTGTTGGCCATGAGGTCCTCAATGGAGTCCTTAGAGTCAACAGAAAAAATGTACCCATTGTCGACACAAAATGCGCAAAAATCTTTGCCTGAAAACCTTGAGTAATAAGCCTTTCGTCACAAATTGTCTTGTTGGCTGTGTCTGCATATTTAAAAACAATCTTGGCCCTTCCGTAGCCTATTTTGAAAATGCTGATAATATTTGGTATCGCCAGACGTTTCACCTGTCTACCCATCAATATATTTAGTGGTTTACGATAGTTTTCTTCTCCAATGGCATCGACGTAAACAATATATGGTCCGACGTGATCGCTATCCCCAACCTAAGAGGGGGTGGATCCATAGTAATATGCACAGCAAGATTAAATATACAAAAAAACGCAGAAATGCAAACACAAAAAATTCGTGCAAGCCGCGCAAAAATGAAAGTTTAATTCTACCACAGAAATAAACACTGTCAAGGTGTTATTAAAAACCCAAAAAACAAGATTTCCATGTGGGCTGGTAAAATGTTGTGAAATTCCAAGAATAAGAAAGTTGTTAAATTCCAAAATTCAAGAAAAATGAAGCGTCAAGAAAAAACGTGTTGACAAAGCGACCGCTTAAACTCGAATGTGATAATAATAGTTGTTAAGAATAAAACCCCAGCCGCTCTACTCTACTATTCTGCAACAGCTTTTACAACATGTGGTACATCTTCTTCAGCTTTTCCAAATGGATACCGTCAATTTGTAACACCCAAGTAACAAACATATAATTCCGGTGTTATCCAAACTTTTAAATCATGCGCAGCAATGGGCTCATTCAGCAACAAACTTAATTTGTAGATGTTCACAATATCTACACAATCGCATTGCAATACCAGTGGACCAGAGTGTACTTATGTCCATGCTGTTGCCGCCTCACAAGCAATTTCAACTCCAGTGGTCACCACCAAGGATAATAACGCCATTTCATTTGCAAATGTTGTTACATCGGCGGAACATCATGAGGTGACCAGTTAAAACACGTACACCATACAACAGCTCAAGTCAAAGTGAAAATTTCGGTTCAACCAACTTAAGCCCATAACTCACGTTCAAGGGTAGTTCCTAGCAAAAGTCACTTTTTCCGACTTACATATAATTTGTCAAAGGGATGTTAGTGTTCTATACCAGAGACTCTTCGTTGACTGAAATTAATACATTGAGATGCAAAGTGGCTGGTTTACTGAAGGATGTTTCTTGTTATACTCTCCCAATGTATAAGTTCCGATAACTATTTCAGTCACGATATAAAATTCAACCATTGTTTTGAATCTATAAAATGCAAGATATATGCATAATTAATGCCGACAATAACGAAGAGAAATTTGTAAGCCTTCATCCCAACTTGGTTAATTCACTTGAAAATTATCCTCTTATAGGCCTACAGCCCAGTGTACCACTTGTACCATACATTTTAAAAGAGAACAACAAAATAGTGTGATAGCTTTATATTTGCCTGGAAAACCAGAAGTGCCTATCATTGGACCCCACCATCATTTCAATTTAACTAAATCCTTTGACCATTGACCTTGTCTGTGATACTGGCAATGTTGCATTGCGTTCAATGAGCGGACGAAAACAAATGGTAACAACTACAGCATTGATCCATAAAGTGAAGATCATACACTGGTAGAAAAATTGCGGTACGTGACCATTACCGTGTGGTATTAACAAATTGATTTGCTTTACCTTTTAATTTTCGCTATATTCACAGAATTATTTTTTTTCTGTAGCCATGTTATCCCAAAATATAGTTCGTTACAACCCATATGAAAAAATAAACTACCAAGGCGACCAATTACAATTGGTCGCAACGGCTACATATCATATCTTACGGCGATGTGATTGTTAATACCATAATAATACCTGATGTAAATGATTTGATACAAATTGTTATGAAAATTAAAAGGTAACGCGAATCAATTTGTTAATACCACACGGTAATGGCCACGTACCGCCATTTTTCTACCAGTGTATGTATGTTATGTATTAAATAAATTAAAGAAACAAAGATTATAGCCATAATTAATACTGTGTTTGTATTAAAACCCAATACCGTTTTGGTATTATTTGGTAATACCGCACTGTTTATACATCAATACCTTTACGGTATAAATATTAATACTGCTTAAGGCCGGTATGCACCTCTAGCGAAAAATTTCATTCCCATAAGAAATGCATTGCTATTTATGCTAACGAAATTTTCGGTAGCGTTCAATTTCGTAAGCTGGTACGTACCTCTACTTAAAATAACAGGGTTGTCAAAAGCATATTTTGCAGCAAACATTTAATTTATTACAATCATTGTGTGCGTAAAAGTTTTAAAAGGTCTGTAAATAATAAACAATTTATTTGAGGAATATTTCGAACATATACTAAAAATTTTTAAAAGCGATTAGCTGGTTTAAAATTTGTGTACACAGCCCTGTTTTTTTTGTAGACTTAAATAAATTTTTGCTACCGAAAATTTCGCTAGAGGTGCATACCGGCCTTTAGGCTTTGTGTTTAATACCATGTTGGTACTTTCTTAATACCGTATGGTACTTTCAAGCTTTGCGTACCGCCTGTACCGTTTGGTATTGATATTGTACCATACGGGGTTGGCTAACTATCAATAACGTACCGTATCGATTTGAGCCCGTATGGTAATAATTTTTCTATGGGTGTATTAAAACGAAATCCAAGCCGCAATGGTGGAAAAATTGTTCGTGAACAGAACATATCATTGAACAAAGCCATTGTTCAGCCCAACAAGAAATTGATCTACTGTCCAATGTGTGCATGGCCATAAATATAACTCAAAAGATTATCATCCAACTACTTAAAAATCATTTTTTGACATACCAGTTGCATCGCTAGTCCATTGTATTGAAGTACAATTGAAAGTTCAAATCACACCCAATGAGAACAGCGTGAATTTAGAAAACGTTGTTTGCTTCCAGGACATACAAATTATAGTAAATAATTTTGGAATTAAAAAATTGGGTTGGCTAAGAGTTGAATAAGAAAATTGGTCAAATTTCGACTAACAATGAAAAATCCAACTGAAAGGCCGGTACTCTGTTCGGTTTTCGCGTTGAAACTCCATACAAAACTAAAAAGTGCGAAAAACTAGCGACATTTTTTCCGTTTGTGATACTTTGTTTTTTTTTTCGAGTTGAAAAGCTGACGTAAATCGATAAGTCAGTATTTTCATAACATGGCACCATTTGCAATGTGAGTTAAGAAATAATTTATTTATTAAACTGATTTTTGTGAATTTATAAGCAAAAGTGGATAGGATTATTATTTAAAAATGTAATCTGATCGATTGATAAAACAAAGTATAACTTGGAGTTGTATTTCCGTAATAAACTAGCAACCAACATCTAGCCGCTCGCTACTATATTGTAGAACATAAATAATGTATAAAACATGAAATTTAAACACAAATGTTAAGAAAATAAAAGCTTTATTTGGTGAATTATATTTTACAATCGTTTCATTTGTACTGGGCATCGGGATAATAAAGACAAAACAAAATGTAAACAAAGGAGCACAGCAATTGATGTTCGCCAACTGTGATGGGGGAAGCGTATGAAAAAGTATGAAATGTACATGAAAGTATTTTGCCATCACTATTGTTACAAGAGCCATTTTATATTATGTGAAACACCAAGCGCAACTAGCATCTTATAATTTATTTAAATAAAATCGATAATGAAGTGCCGAAAACATAGCTATTTCGCTTAAACTTGTAAAGGTATATTGGTGAACAATTTTTGACTTTCCAAATGGAGTAAAGTGATTGCTTTTCAGATATTTTACATATACGCTGCCTCCATCGAGAATAAAAACACTGGCTGATAGACGCTGCAACATGTAACTTGCCACTTGTAAATCAACATCATTCTATTATTAATGAAAAAATTATGTTAAATGTGTTGTGATAGTGGTATAAATGTTATATTTATAAGAATTTATAAATATTTAATCAAATTAATAAACATCTAAACATCGTGTTTTACTTGACCACAATGATTCTTTTACAACTATCTATTTGTTTGTAGGTGCTCTTATTGGCGTCGTTCTAAATTTATTAAAAAGGTACCTAATAGTGCACTCATGAGATACTTTTTTGTAGTAACTTGGCGTGGTACAACTTCTCAATAGTGACGGCGCTTTTCCGACGAGTTTTGGATGTCGTATACGATTGTTTTCGACGTGGTGGGGATTGGCAGGGTAGTTGCCTATGTATTAGAGGTGTGCACGTGACACGAAATTGTCGTGACTCACGAAAATTTCCGTCCGGAATAACTGATAGTCTGTAAAGCCAATAAGATAGGTACTATGTTCGGTTTCCGCAGCGAAATCCCCTACAAAACAAAAAATGCGAAAAACTACCGAAAAAAAAATTTTTGTTATTTTCACATATCCATGTTTGTTTATTCTTTTTTTCTATGAAACTTATCATGGCTGAACAAGAAGGTTAAATCATGGGCCCATATGATTTCAATTTTTTTATTTCGACAAAATTTTAAGATGTCAAAATCATATGTTTATGGTGGTTGCAGCTCTCCAAATGACACTGCATAGCAAATGCATCTCAAACAAAAGCACACATTCATAGCTGGAGAATTATTCGAAGATGACTTGAGTATCTTGATAACAAATTTTGTTAATAGATGTCGAAGACCCATTTGACTGACTTCAATTCTTAACTTTGGTGGATATTATAGTCTTATTTGTCTCATATCGGCGTTCCTCGGATGAATTATCCACTTCACAATCACTCATAGGTAACGCAATTAAATTTGAACCTTTATTTTTCTCTGGATTTGAATTATTTTTTCAGGACAATTGAAAGAATAAATAATTGTCACTGTTACCAATGCTATACGATTCTTTTATCAGCTGGTTTTGACTTCTTAAAATTGTAAACAACATATTGAAATTTTTGTTTTTGTTATCGTGATTCAACCTCCTTATTCAGCCATGAAACTTATTTCAATATTTTGACATATATTTTGAATAGGGTATGTTATTCGGGGTATATTCCTAATTAGGTGGGTAAACATTCTAAAATTGACGTGTTTTGGAGGAAAGCTTTTGTTTTGAACTTGTTTTTTAGTATGGCGAAAACAACTCGTTTTGAAGTGCTTATAAAGGGGAAACATTTCAAACCCCAAAACATGCTTGGTGAGAACACCGTATAAGATCGATTGACAAAATAAAAATAACATGTAGTGGTGTTTTCGTAAGAAACTAGCAACCACCATCTAATCATGTAGTATATGGAATGGAAATAATGTATATAAACATGAAATTTATAGAAACATATATGTTTTATTTAGTGAATAAATGTTTTATTTAGAGAATTTCATTTTACAATTGTTTCTTTTTGCTGCGCATCGGGATAATAAACACAAACGCTGCTATCCTGCATCGTAATTATAACGGAGGCAGATGTAAGGGAAAATAAATCCGTATATGAAAATTCGTTTGAGCGCCACCTATATGTGAAAAAATGAGTTATATACGAATAAATTTTTTTTTTTGCGATATAATCCTCCTTAGAAATTGGCATAAATTGGCCAAACTGGAAGAGATAGAAAACAATTTTAACCAAAGATAAACTGGAACGATAGCTTTCGATTGGAATTAAAAGCTTTTGCCAGAAATCTTCCGAATCGGAGTAATGTTGCATATACGAAACAGAGAGAAAAGTGACCACTGTGGCCAAATGGAAAAAGATGGGGTTCCAGATTTATATGTGAAAGATAGATCTTTTAGTGCTCTATCCGATGGTAAAAACGGATATTGCGAAATGTATTTGGGAGTCTCAATATATGGCTTGGAAAAAAGTGGACGCACTTCACCTCAAGAGAAAAGTGACCACTGTGGCCAAATGGAAAAATATGGGGTTCCAGATTTATATGTGAAAGATAGATCTTTTAGTGCTCTATCCGATGGCAAAAACGGATACAGCTAAATGTGTTTGGGAGTCTCAATATATGGCTTGGAAAAAAGTGGACGCACTTCTCCTGGAGAGAAAAGTGACCACTGTGGCCAAATGGAAAAAGATGGGGTTCCAGATTTATATATGAAAGATAGATCTTTTAGTGCTCTATGCGATGGTAGAACCGGATATTGCGAAATGTGTTTGGGAGTCTCAATATATGGAGGCACTGCTCATAGAGAAAAATAGAAAAGATGGGATTCCATTCACAGAAATATCACTAAAATATTTTAAATTGAAAACGCAATCATTTAAAAAATTAACTTTTTAATAAAATTCAAAAATATTGTAAACAAAATGAGTGAATGTTTTTTAACACTTTAATTCAATAAACAAAATTTTTCTCGGAAATAAACATACATACACTCAAAAAAAGATTACTTGGATCCAAAGATTTTGACCTTCCCTTAAGTATTTTGGTATTGATTCCGAGCCAAAGATGCGGTTTCTTTAAAATAAAGAAATCTCATTTATGAAATTTTTCATTTTCTTTTCGCGGTTTATTAATAATAGTACTCACGTACAAACAAATGCCAGTTAAAAAATCCAAATTGTAAATCCAAAAACTTTAAACCAAAGACGTTAAATCCTCAAAATAAGTCAGCCTATATATGAAGCGTTTTTACCTTAAACCTAAAGTTTCAATATTTCAGTTAATTTAAGGACAATATCTTTAAATAAAAAATTCGTTTCTTTACATTAAGGAAAATTTGCATTAGTTCAACGACATGCGACTTTAACGGAGGGACGCAAATTTACAAAATTTGTGTCCTAAATTTAATGAAAAAAATTTTGAAGCAAATATTATAAACTTTATTTTAATTAAAATTTCATTATTTTAAAGAAATTTGTCCTTAATAGTTTGTAAATTTCGTATCTTAAAATTTAGGTTGCGTAACCTTTAATATCACGTAAATATTTTTTCAGTGTACTACACATTTTTTAATAAAACTTTGACGTAAATCTAAAGGAAAGTCAAACTATAATTAAAATCGCAAATATTTTTTTCAGCGTACTACATATTTTTTAATAAAATTTTGACGCAAATCTAAACAAAAGTCAAACTATAATTAAAATCGCAAATTTATGAAAATTTTAAACTTTTGTAAGATTATAAGAATATTAATTCATCTAACCGACAATTAATTATAAATAAATTAAAATTGGAACAAAAAACAAATAATTTCCTCAATTAAAAACTTAAAACTTAACGTATCTGCCACGTAAAGCGAGGTCTAGAATGTTTCGATCAACATCAGTAAAATTTTTAATTCAAATGGAATATTAATTAACAAGTTCCGAAGAAATCAAGTAATTCAAATAATTTGTGTTTTTATACCTTTCGCCATTACTTCGTTATTCCGGTTTTAACACATCGAAATATTGGTTTCAGACCCTATAAAGTCTATATATTCTAGGTCGTCGTGAAATCTGCGGTCGATCTACCTATCTCCGTATGGTGAAATCATACTAACTTCTGAACAAAACAAGTTATCGACTTGAAACTTGGCGTAAGTAGTTGTAATTGATGTATGTCGGATGGTATTGCAAATGGGCCATATCTGACCACATTTAGGTATATCCCTTATATAAACCGATCCCCAAATTTGATTTCCGCAGCCTTAGGTTAGGTTAGGTTAAAGTGGCAGCCCGATTAAGATTCAGGCTCACTTAGACTATTCAGTCCATTGTGATACCACATTAACTAAAAGTACCTATTACATATGGGCACTTCTAGTTTTAACCGTTGAACCTTCTCGATTATTTTCTTCTGTTGAACCAATCAGATTGTTCCAAAAACATTAGCAGACTGCTTAAGTTAACGTTTTCCAGGTCCGCCAGTAATCTGAAGCTATATACCCCTAAAATTTGCTTACGCCTTACACAAAATGCAGGACACTCACACAAGAGGTGTTTTATTGATTCCTTTTCCTCCGCATCATGACAGCTCATACAATAGTCATTATACTTCGCACCAATAGTTTTTCCAAAATCGCCTATCAGGCAGCGACCCGTTATAGCAGATATCAGGAGTGATATCTGTCGTCTCGAGAACACTAGCATATCTAGTGTGCGGTTTAAGTTTAAATGGGGCCATATTTGCTTGGTGTCGTTACAACCCTTACAATTCTCCCATCGAACATTTGCCATCATGACAGCCTTCTCACGCAGTAAGAGCTTGCAGGTAGCCAGAGGCATACCAACAGATTCTAGTTCCCCTGGAATATGTAAGGTAGTTCCTAGCCTTGCTAGCTCATCTGCTTCGCAGTTCCCCGATATGTTCCTGTGGCCAGGCACCCATATTAGGTGAATATTGTGCTGCTCAGTCATCTCATTGAGAGATTTGCGGCAGTCGATGGCCGTTTTCGAGTTGAGGAACACAGAGTCCAAGGATTTTATTGCAGGTTGACTGTCTGAGTATATATTAATGTCAATATTGCTTGGAGCATTACTTCTCAGCCAATTCACCACTTCTCTTATTGCTAATATTTCAGCCTGAAAAACACTACAGTGATCAGGTAATCTTTTCGCTATTCGAAGTTCCAGATCTTTAGAATATACTCCGAAACCCACTTGGCCATCCAATTTGGAGCCATCAGTGTAGAAAACTATATATCTTTTATTCCCCGGGGTCCGTGTACACCACGCCTCACTGTTGGGAATTAGAGTCTCAAACTTTTTGTCGAAAAGTGGACTCGCCAAAGTGTAATCCACTACGTTAGGCACATCTGGCATTATTTTGAGGACCGAACTGTGACCGTAACTTTTTTCCGACCACAGCGATAGCTCGCGCGACCGCACAGCCGTTGTTGCAGCTGACTGTTTGGCCGAAATATCTAAAGGCAATAGATGCAGTATGACATTAAGGGAATGTGTTCCTGTCTTGCTGAATGCACCTGAGATACACAAGCACGCCATACGCTGAACTTTGTCTAAACTTGTCGGCTGGTGAAGTGCCGGCCACCAGACTACAACACCATATAGCATTATAGGTCTAACCCCTGCCGTGTATAGCCAATGTACAATTTTTGGTTTTAGTCCCCACTTTTTCCCTATTGCCTTTTTGCACGAGTATAAAGCTACCGTTGCTTTCCTCGCCCTTTCTTCAATATTAAGCTTAAAGTTCAGCTTCCTGTCCAAAATAACGCCAAGGTATTTTGCACACTCACTAAAGGGAATTTCAATACCCCCTAAGGAAATGGGCCTACCCGTGGGAGTTTTGCGATCCTTGCAGTACATGACTAGTTCTGTCTTTGCAGGATTTACCCCAAGACCATTATCTTTCGCCTATTTCTCAGTCATCCGGAGGGCTCTCTGTATAATATCTCTAACTGTTCATGGGAATTTTCCCCTGACTGCTAGCGCCACATCATCTGCGTAAGCCACCACTTGTATCCTTTCTTTTTCTAGGGAAACCAGAAGGTCGTTTATAGCAACATTCCAAAGAAGAGGTGATAGAACTCCTCCTTGAGGAGTGCCTCTGTTCACATACCTTTGTATGTTTGCTTGTCCTAGTGTGGCTGAAATGCGTCTCTTCCTTAGAAGTTCGTCTAACAGCCTAAGTATAACTGGATCAACATTTAGAGTTGTCAGTCCATTTAATATCGAGCTCGGATGGACGTTATTGAACGCCCCTTCGATGTCTAGAAATGCCACGATTGTGTATTCTTTGACAGATAGTGAGCTTTAATAAAGCTGACTAGTTCATGTAATGCGGTCTCAGTAGACCTGCCCTTCGAGTATGCATGTTGTCGTTTCGAGAGCAAACTTGAATCGACGCTAGTTCTAAGATAAATATCTATCATCCTCTCCAGAGTCTTAAGTAGGAATGATGATAAGCTGATTGGTCGGAAATCCTTCGCATTCGAGTGAGAGGCTTTTCCCGCTTTAGGTATGAAAACGACTTTTGATTCCCTCCACTTTCGTGGAATATATGCTAAGTTGATACATCCTATATATATCGCCGACAACCAGTGGATAATTCTGTCAGCCACCGCTTGTAACTCCGCCGGAGTAATTCCATCAGGTCCGGATGATTTGAATGATCCAAAGCTATTTAACGCCCATTTTATTCTAGATTCTGATACAATTTCCTCGATAGGAAACGACCGCTGAGCCACTATGGCACCGCCAGTGCATGGCTCAACCGTCTGATTTCCGGGAAAATGTGTGTCCAATAGTACCTCCAGAGTCTCCTCACTGGACGTTGTCCAATTGCCCTCCGATGTTTTAATGAAACCTGGAGCGGAGGTTGTGGATGCTAGAACCTTCCGTAGTCTGGAAGCCTCGGACGTATTCTCAATGCTGCTGCAGTAATCATTCCAAGAGTTATGCTGAGCCTTTCTCAGTTCTCGCTTGTATCCTCTCAGATTCTTCTTGTAAGCGTCCCAATCCACAGGAGCTCTGGTGGACTTTGCTTTGTTAAAGAGCTTCCTGCACGATTTCCTCATATTACCTAACTCCGTAGACCACCATGGTGGTCGATTTTCCCCCCTTGGCTTCCCCTTAGGGCATGCAGCTTTCAGTGAAATGTTGAAGGCCTTAGTAATCCTCTCCACTGTGTGTTCGATAACTTGCACAGTGCTCATATTTGTCTCTGGTATTTCCGGTATCATCATATTGAACGATTCCCTATACCTATTCCAGTCAGCTTTCCTAACATTTGGCGGAAATATGGTCTTGGTGGTATGAACATCAAATTTGAAACTGATGTAGCGATGATCTGAGAAGCTTAAAAAAAAAACTTAAAAAAAAATATTCATATAATCTCATGTGTAGAAAATTTTATTTAGGTATAGGTATGTATACAATATTTATACCCTTCACCACTACTGTGGTACAGGGTATAATAAGCTTGTGCATTTGTATGTAACGCCAAGAAATTGTGGTCATAGACCCATCTTTTAGTATACCGATCGGCTTAGAATTAAATTCTGAGTACTTTGTGCACAAAGTACAGCTCGCAATTTAAGTCCGATCGTCCTCAAATTTGGCATAGGGCTGTTTTTTGGGACAGAGACAATCGCTATTGGTTCAGATTTAGATATAGCTGCCATATATATTTATCCCCGATTTGGTCATAGTTAGCGTGTTTATCAACCGATTTTTTTGAAATACTGTACATCCAAATATTTTATGATTCTCGAAAATCCTGCAAAATATCAGCCAAATCGGTTCAGATTTAGATATAGCTCCCATATATATCCTTCGTCCGATTTAGACTCATATGACGACAGAAGCCAAAGTTTACTACCGATCTTCGTGAAATTTTGCACACAGTGTAGAATTGACATTCTACCAATGCTTGGTAAATTTGATCGAAATCGGTTCAAATTTAGATATAGCTCCCATACATATCATTCGTCCGATTTGAACTTATATGGCCACAAAAGCCAGAGTTTTGCCGTGATTTGCTTCAAATTTTGCACAAGGGGTACATTTAATAGTATCGTTACGTATGTCAAATTTTGTTAAAATCGGTTCAGATTTAGATATAGCTCACATATATATCTTTCGCCCGATTTGGACTTATATGGTCCCAAAAGCCCGAGTTTTGCCCTGACTTACTTCAAATTTTGCACAAGCGGTACTTTTAACGATACTATTGTATGCGCCAAATATGGTCAAAATCGATTCAGATTTAGATATAGCTCCCATATATATCTTTCGTCCGATTTGAACTTATATGGCCTCAAAATCCAGGGTTTTGCCGTGATTTGCTTCAAATTTCGCACAAGAAGTACGTTTAGTAGTATCGGTAATTGTGCCAAATTTGGTTGAAGTCGGTTCAGATTAAGACATGGCTCCCATATATATCTTCCGTCCGATTTGCACTCATATGACCAGGGGGGCCAAAGTTATACTCCCATTTACGTGAAATTTCGCATAGATAGCAGAATTATTATTCTAACTATACATGTCAAATTTAGTCAAAATCGGTTCAGATTATATATAGCTCCCATATATACGTACACCAGAGTTGGGGAAATATGGTACACTGAAATAAATGAAGTCGTACTGTCCTTATAATTAAGTGATTTGCCTTAAAAATGGGTATCATAACATGAAAGAAAAATTTTTTGGGGTAAGGTCAACTTGACTTTAAAAATTCAGAAAAAGTCTTTAAAATTAATTAAATTTGTTGTCTTTTTGCATCTTGACTACAAAGCAAAAATCGTTCAAAAATAGGATATGTTTTTCAACACTTTATTTTATAGATGTTTTCTACTTGAAACATAGCATAATTTCTACTGGAAGTCGATTCTGAATTTAGAAAATAAAGTTGCCGTTAATTCATTTTTAAAGGACTTTGATATCATATGAAGAAATAAAGGTGAAAAAAACGAAAAATTAAAATTTGTTTCCTAGAAGCAAGAACACAAAACCTGAATTTCAAAGAGAATTGTGTCTTAAAAGTATCCTTACTTTTATTCTCCGCTTCTTTGGCTCGGAATCAATACCAAAAGTTTTAAAGTAAAGACAAAATCTTTGGTAACGGGCATGCTTTTTTTTCAGTGTAGACTGTTACATATTTTAGACCCATTTTCAATAGAAGTTTCCTCCTATTAACTGGATAGCGTTAGCCGATTTAAATTTTAATTCTAGAGATTTTGTAGAAGTAAAAAAATTGTCTCCTTTTATAGCTTCCAGCAAATGTGAAGTAGTTGAAATGGTAACACAAATTTTGGCCTACATACTTACTTGTTTTATAATATTAAATTGAGCCGACGGGCTTTTTGGGCAGCAAATAAATCAATTACTTCTTCAGTCGGCACATTTATTCGGCGATGAACCGACATTAATGCCAATCCATTGAGTCTACTCTCGCTAGTCGAATTTCTAAGATACGTCTTTGATCTCTTCATTGTTGAAAATGAAAGTTCGGATGAGTACGTAGTAACTGCAGGGATGGAAAATGCAGTACTATAGTACTTTTTTCAATACTTTTTCACCCCGGTCAGTACCGTAGTACCCCCGCGAATGATTTAGTACCTTTTGTGTAGACATTTTTGAGTCGATATCAGATTTATGGTACAATAGCTTTGACAAAATATTTTAATATTTTGAAAAAGTCTTTATCAACCTTATTTGGTAATAGTCTTTTACAAATATGGCAAAGCAGACATGTTCATGTGGGAAGAAAATCTCGATTTTGTAAAAGACATAGTCAAAAACAGGATTTTATTGAACTTCAAGAATGTTTTAGTCGAAAAAAGAATGCGATTCTATATTATCGATTTTTTATTTCGGTAGAAAATGTTGTGAAAATTTTATTTCTATATAGAATTTTTGCAAAATTTTATTTTTATAGAAAATTTTGCCAAAATTTTATTTTTATAGAAAATTTTGCCAAAATTTTATTTCAATTGAAAATTTTGTACAAATTTTGTTTCTTTAGGAAATTTTTGCAAAATTTTATTTCTATAAAAAAAATGTGTCAACATTTTTTATCTACAGATTTTTTTTTGCAAAATTTTATTTCTATAGAAAATTTTTGCAAAATTTTATTTATATAGAAAATTTTGTCAAAATTTTATTTTCTTTAAAATTTAGTCTCTTGACAATAATTTTCCAGTGAAATTTTTGTTGAAATTTAGTAAAAAGTACCTTTCCGCTCAAAAGATACCTTTTTGTACTTTCTTAAAAATTGTATTTTCCATTCCTGAGTAACTGGCAAATTGACCAAAATTTTTAAAAGAATATGCACGTTTGGAAATATCTCTTTATTGCACTCTCCAAGTACATCCATCGCTGAATTCTTCTTTTCGCAGGTTTTGCGCCATTTCATTTACACATGTGTGTTTGGCTGTTTCGTTGTTGTTGCTATGGCCAAACAAAGCGAGTCATGTTCACAAAAAGAACAACAAACACAAATAAAAAGCAGAAAGACATTTTCCAAAAATGAAATTTGTGGTGCGAGAACAAAAACAATTTGTTTTTTTCGACCGTCGTTTGACGGGCTTTTCAAATTGTATTCTATGATTTGTGCAAGTTTTCTAGGTAAGCGTTTTCAAAATAAAACCTTCAGCTTTCCTTCAACATCTTCGATAAGATTTTTCTATGCAGCTAAAAATATATATTTATTTATATAAAAATATTCATTCATTTCGCGGGGGGGGGGGGGTTTGATCCCCCACATCCCCTCCCCCCTGAATACGGCCTTGCCCCTCGACTTCGCAAGAGGATCCGCTTACTTCTGATTCAGACAGAGGCTTGTCCATTTCTGAATCCGCAGCCTTGTGAAACAACAAATTTCAGATACGGTTAAAATTTAGTACGTGAAATTAGTGTGTGGTCTCCAACCATCATGAACAAATTAGTCCATATCAGTTCAGTATCATATCATAATTATATATAGCCCCCATATAAACCGTTATTCAGAGCCATATATTGTGACTCCCAAACACATTTAGCTGCATCCGTTTTTACCATCGGATAGAGCACTAAAATATCTATCTTTCACATATAAATCTGGAACCCCATCTTTTTCCATTTGGCCACAGTGGTCACTTTTCTCTCCAGGAGCAGTGCGTCCATTTTTTTCAAAGCCATATATTGAGACTCCCAAACACATTTAGCTGTATCCGTTTTTACCATCGGATAGAGCACTAAAAGATCTATCTTTCACATATAAATCTGGAACCCCATCTTTTTCCATTTGGCCACAGTGGTCACTTTTCTCTTGAGGTGAAGTGCGTCCACTTTTTTCCAAGCCATATATTGAGACTCCCAAACACATTTCACAATAACCGTTTTTACCATCGGATAGAGCACTAAAAGATCTATCTTTCACATATAAATCTGGAACCCCATCTTTTTCCATTTGGCCACAGTGGTCATTTTTCTCTCCAGGAGCAGTGCGTCCACTTTTTTCCAAGCCATATATTGAGACTCCCAAACACATTTAGCTGTATCCGTTTTTACCATCGGATAGAGCACTAAAAGATCTATCTTTCACATATAAATCTGGAACCCCATCTTTTTCCATTTGGCCACAGTGGTCACTTTTCTCTCCAGGAGCAGTGCGTCCACTTTTTTCCAAGCCATATATTGAGACTCCCAAACACATTTAGCTGTATCCGTTTTTACCATCGGATAGAGCACTAAAAGATCTATCTTTCACATATAAATCTGGAACCCCATCTTTTTCCATTTGGCCACAGTGGTCACTTTTCTCTCCAGGAGCAGTGCGTCCACTTTTTTCCAAGCCATATATTGAGACTCCCAAACACATTTCGCAATATCCGGTTCTACCATCGGATAGAGCACTAAAAGATCTATCTTTCACATATAAATCTGGAACCCCATCTTTTTCCATTTGGCCACAGTGGTCACTTTTCTCTCCAGGAGCAGTGCGTCCACTTTTTTCCAAGCCATATATTGAGACTCCCAAACACATTTAGCTGTATCCGTTTTTACCATCGGATAGAGCACTAAAAGATCTATCTTTCACATATAAATCTGGAACCCCATCTTTTTCCATTTGGCCACAGTGGTCACTTTTCTCTGGAGGTGAAGTGCGTCCACTTTTTTCCAAGCCATATATTGAGACTCCCAAACACATTTCGCAATATCCGTTTCTACCATCGGATAGAGCGCTAAAAGATCTATCTTTCACATATAAATCTGGAACCCCATCTTTTTCCATTTGGCCACAGTGGTCACTTTTCTCTCTGTTTCGTATATGCAACATTACTCCGATTCGGAAGATTTCTGGCAAAAGGTTTTAATTCCAATCGAAAGCTATCGTTTCAGTTTATCTTTGGTTAAAATTTGTCTTTTCTATCTCTTCCCGTTTGGCCAATTTATGCCAATTTCTACGGAGGATTATATCGCAAAAAAAATTTTATTCGTATATAACTCATTTTTCACATATAGGTGGCGCTGAAACAAATTTTCATATACGGATTTATTTTCCCTTACATACGGAGGCAGTCCAATTGATATTGCAGTACTATGATAACAACGAATGGAATCACAAGAATTAAATGCAATGTTCCAAACGATAAAATGCAGCATTATAAAATTATTTTTTCAGAACAGAATAAATGGTAAATGTTTATGCCACATAAATTGCAAAATAATTTTTTTTATTGATTGATTTAGTAGTATTATTAATACTTTATAATATTCATTGTAGTTAAATTCTTACAAACTTGAATTCATTTTAACAAATTGACTAAAGCTGAGTACTATGTTCAGTTTTCAAGCTGAAAACCAGCTTATTTTCCATTCATTATTTCACAAGACTTTATAAAAATATAATCGTCTTCATACAGATTTTTGTACTTTTAATTTTGTGTTTTGGTGAAAAATACGAACATAGTACTCACCTTAATAGAAGATTTAAAACGCATAAAATTTGTTTCATTTTTAAGACAATTAGGTATACTATTATATAATTGTAGCCCTTTGTAAAATAGTGATCTTTGCTTTCTTTCGGTTTCCAGTCTTCTCAGCCTAAAATTGTGTGTATTTCGTAACATATAGGGTTGTGCATCCGAGACGTATTGAATTTGTTCTGAAAGGTATTGTGGTGTGTTTCCATTTCGCATTTTTTGTATAAATATTATCGTGTTGAATTGAAGTCTTTGGTTAATATCCAGCCATTGTAGTGTATTCAGCATCCACTTTATGTTTGTGTATCTATTTGCTTTTAGTATTATTCTCATTCCTTTATTTTGTAGTTTCTGCAGCCTTTGAATTTGTGTTTTAGTGCAACAAGTGAACAGAATTGTTGACCCGTATTCAAAATGTGGTTTAATTATTGCATTATATACATTAATTGCTGTGTTTATTGATATTTGATTCCTAATTCGTCTAAAGAACCCAATTTTTTACCATTTTTTTAACATATGTAATCGAAATGGTCCTTAAATTTTAATTTTTTCTCTATCATTAAACCAAGGTACTTAATATATTTAACTTTTTCGATTGTTTCATCATTTATTTTAAATATTTTATCACTTTCCATGTTTATTTCCATTATTTTAGTTTTTGATTCGTTTAATTTTAAATTATTTATTTTTAACCAAATATTTATATTGTTTATACCATATACAAGATTGTTATATTCGTTGCTTGATTCTGCCTCTGTAAAAATTAGTGTATCCGCATAAAGTATAATCTCCGATTTATTTAGTATATTTGGCATATCAGTTATATATATAATGAATAACAATGCTCCTAGAACTGATCCTTGTGGGACCCCAAAGTCATTACTCACAGATTCAGATCTTGTACCATTCACTTTTGTAACTTGTTTTCTCCCTTCAAGATATGATTTATCTTTATCTTGTATGCCATAGTTAAACAATTTTTGTATTATTATCTCTCTGTCAATGGTTTCAAATGCGCGTTTGAAGTCTAAAAATAGTGCCATAATCTTCTTATTCTTTTCTATATTCTTCCATCTATTTATTACATAGTTTACAGCTGTTTCACAAGAGTGGTTTTTTCGAAATCCTGATTGATATTTCGAGAACAGATTATTTTCTTCCATATATTTTTCAAGTTGCTCATGAACTATTTTTTCTATTATTTTTCGCAAGTTTTTAGCGTGTTAATTGGTCGGTATTCTTCACATTTTTTTGTTTTAGAAACTTTCTCTATTGGTGTAACCATTAATTCTTTCCAGTTTGCGGGAAATTCGCCTGTCTGAAGTGATTTGTTTATAATTTTTAATAAAATATAACCAGTTTTGTCCCATGTATCCATTATCATTTTAATATTTATTTTATTGAAATCTGGTTTTGCCTTTAATCTAGAACATATGTTTAGTAATTCATGTATATTTATTGCACGAAAACTGAATTTGGAAATTGTCAAATTAATTTGGTTCACATATTGTATATTATCAATATTATCACGAATAGTTTTAATACTGTCTATAAAATAATTATTAAATTTATTAGCAATAGTTTTGTCATCCTTATACTCTATATCATCAAATATCACAGAATTTATCACAGCCTTCCTTTGTTTTAATAGTAAGTTTTTTTATATTTTGCCACATTTGTTTTTGGTCTATTGCACTATTTATTTGGTTGTTAATATACTTGTTTTTTTCATTTTGTATCATCATTATATATTCGTTTCTTGTTTTCTTATATTCATTCCATGATGCTATAGAATTAACTATTTTTGCTCTTCGATATTTCATAATCTTGTCCAGTTTTTTCGCTTGCAAATCTCTATTAAACTACTTATTAGTATGTTTCTGTTCTACAACTTTCATCTTTCTAGTAAATTTCTGAACTGTTTTTTCATAACTATTGTCTAATTTTAACACAATATCATTTAGTTCATCATTTTCATTAATTTCTAAAATTCTGTTTACTTCTTCCTTGAAAAAATTTTTGTTGTAAGGCCGGTATGCACCTCTAGCGAAATGTTCGGTAGCAAAAATTTATTTAAGTCTACAACAAAAAAACAGGGCTGTGTACACAAATTTTAAACCAGCTAATCGCTTTTAAAAATTGTTAATATATGTTCCAAATATTCCTCAAATAAATTGTTTATTATTTACAGACCTTTTAAAACTTTTACGCACGCAATGATTGTAATAAATTAAATGTTTGCTGCCAAAATATGCTTTTGACAACCCTGTTATTTTCATTAGAGGTGCGTACCAGCTTGCGAAATTGAACGATACCGAAAATTTCGTTAGCATAAATAGCAATGCATTTCTTATGGGAATGAAATTTTTAGCTAGAGGTGCATACCGGCCTGTATTTAAAACTTTCTATCTCTTTACATTGAGTTCTGTTGACTTCATTATTGTACTCAATATCTATGTTTATGGCTTCATGATCTGATATTTTACATGTTTTGCTTATTTGTGTATTAACTTTGTCTGTATTAGTTATAACATAGTCAATAATTGTACTTGAGGTTCTAGTAATTCTAGTGTAGTCGCCCATAATTTGTTTCATTCCGTTATCATTAATTATATTGGCTAACTTATTTTTGTAAAATTCATCTTTGGACCTGTCAATATTAAAATCTCTTGTTATTATTGTATCACAGTTATTATCACATAAAGGGTGATTTGTTAAGAGCTTGATAACTTTTTTTAAAAAAAAAACGCATAAAATTTGCAAAATCTCATCGGTTCTTTATTTGAAACGTTAGATTGGTCCATGACATTTACTTTTTGAAGATAATTTCATTTAAATGTTGACCGCGGCTGCGTCTTAGGTGGTCCATTCGGAAAGTCCAATTTTGGGCAACTTTTTCGAGCATTTCGGCCGGAATAGCCCGAATTTCTTCGGAAATGTTGTCTTCCAAAGCTGGAATAGTTGCTGGCTTATTTCTGTAGACTTTAGACTTGACGTAGCCCCACAAAAAATAGTCTAAAAGCGTCAAATCGCATGATCTTGGTGGCCAACTTACCGGTCCATTTCTTGAGATGAATTGTTCTCCGAAGTTTTCCCTCAAAATGGCCATAGAATCGCGAGCTGTGTGGCATGTAGCGCCATCTTGTTGAAACCACATGTCAACCAAGTTCAGTTCTTCCATTTTTGGCAACAAAAAGTTTGTTAGCATCGAACGATAGCGATCGCCATTCACCGTAACGTTGCGTCCAACAGCATCTTTGAAAAAATACGGTCCAATGATTCCACCAGCGTACAAACCACACCAAACAGTGCATTTTTCGGGATGCATGGGCAGTTCTTGAACGGCTTCTGGTTGCTCTTCACTCCAAATGCGGCAATTTTGCTTATTTACGTAGCCATTCAACCAGAAATGAGCCTCATCGCTGAACAAAATTTGTCGATAAAAAAGCGGATTTTCTGCCAACTTTTCTAGGGCCCATTCACTGAAAATTCGACGTTGTGGCTCGTTAGTAAGTCTATTCATGATGAAATGTCAAAGCATACTGAGCATCTTTCTCTTTGACACCATGTCTGAAATCCCACGTGATCTGTCAAATACTAATGCATGAAAATCCTAACCTCAAAAGAATCACCCTTTACATTCTCCATGATTTCTTCAAATTTATCACAGAACATAGTTTCACTCCCGCTGGAAGATCTGTATACAGCCGCTATTAGATAATTTATATTTCCGTTTTTAATTTTGCCAATATTTATCCAATACTTGTTAATCTCATCCACTATTGCATCCATTTTTACTATATCATAAGATTGCTTTACATAAGTTACTACTCCACCAGTTCTGTTTGAGCTTGAATATGTTATAGTTTGATCATAACCATCTATATATATTTCATTTTCATTAATATATTTATATATATATTTGTTATATGAGTTTCTGTTAACACTACAAAGTCTGGATTTTCTGTTGACATTATTATTTCCAATTGTGCAAAATTGTTCAATAATCCCTGGATATTTGTACATATACATCTTAGTTTCTTTGATTGTTAAACATTTCATCCTAATCTTTTCTTTTTCGCGTTTAACTTGTTTTGGTACACTGGACAATCTTTACTCATTGTGTGACGATTCTCCTCCAATCCTAAACTCTGTTTCTTATTCATTTGCATACAATTAATACACTTTTCTATCCTTTCTTTATCACAATCTTTAGATCTATGGTTTCCATGACATTTTATACATATCTCTTCATTTCTGCATTCTGTCGCTTTATGGTTAAATCCTTTACATTTAAAACATTTCATTATATCAGTTCCATCCATCAACACTCTGCAACTCTCCCATCCAATATTTAATTTTCCGACTTCTATGATTTTCCTATATGTCTCATTATCTACTTTAATTTTAGCATTATAAATTGTTTTATTTCTTCTTTTTGCTTCATATTTCGTAATCATTTCTATTTTAGTATCTTTTAGCATTATATTTTGACTTTTTATTTTTCCGATTAGTTCATTTGCAACATATTTGAAACTCATATCTGATATAGTTATTATTCTCTCAACTGGATTTGGTACTTTAATTTCGTATTCTTCGCATATCTCAGATTGAATTGCAGTTTTTATTTTTTCTCGTTCTTCCGCGCTGTCTGTTTGTATTATTACTGCTCCGAATTTCCTATTTTCAACATCTTGTATTCTTAAATTTGTTGGGTTAACCTTTTTATTTAAATCCAATCTTGTTTTGTCATTGCCTTGTTTTTCTTTTGGCTTGACAATTAAATGAACCAATTTATTCACATCTGGCAACTCCCGATCTGTTTTAACCGATTGAGCATATAACAGCTTTGTTTGTTTTTCACTTGTTTCCTTTATAGCTTTTTTTATTTCAGTACACATCTGTTTGTTTGTATCTTCGATCACTTCTCTCATTTGGTTGTTGTAATTCTGTACTTTAAGATTTTCACATAAGATTGCTATATCCTTCATATTTTTTCGCAATCTCTCTGAGCACTGTCCAGTTTCTCAAGTCTCTCAGTATAACTTTGCTCTAATGCTTTTATCATTTGCTTCATCCCTTCTTCATTGCTTTTAATTATCGTTTGAAATTCTTTTTTATATTCATCAATGTATTCATCGTTTCTTTTAACCACTTTTTGGATATCTTTTAGAGCGACATCTACTTTTTTTATATACTCCATACATTCATCACACACAAATCTAGCAAATTTTGCAGTTTCAAATATTGTGCTTGAATACTCATCAATGTCAGAACATTTTTTCTCTCGATGGTAGTATTTGCCACACACACCATCACACCGTATTGCTGCCTCTACTCGAACTCCCTTTGTGCATGTAGCCATTTTTGGCTGTTATTTAATTTATTCGTATTTATTTATATTTTCGCTTTTATTGTAATATTTTATTCACAAAATGTTCACAAATACACTATGTTTTAATTTGAATAGTCTCTGTCTATTTTACAAATCTGTTTATATATTATTTTTTTATTTTTTAAGAGCTTTATAACTTTGCGTCTTTCTTCTATGATCTCTCTCTCTTTTCTTGTATTCTCGTTAAATTACATTCAGAGGATCTTTCATTGTTAGTCGACTCTGTACTCTGTTTGTTGGTGCGAAAAAAGTTCTCCTCAATCATTGTTTCGCGTTGAGAAATGATGGTATTGACAATATTTTTTTTTTTTTTTTTATTTATTTCATAAAACCTGTACAACAAGAATAACAGATTCTTATAATTATAGTACAAGGAAGTTTATCCAATGTTTGTATAATCTCATAAATCGAAACTTAAATGTAATTAAAAAAAAAAATAAGAAACGAAAAACTAAATGAAATGAAATGAAATTGACAATTAAATTATATGTTTGTAATGATTTTAAAAATAAAATATAATTATCAAAAATAAAAGAGAATGGCAAATAAAAAAGAAAAATAATAATAATAATAAAAGTTATAAGATTTGACAATATTGTAAAAATTGGTATAATTAAATTTGGGTACGGTAACAAAGATAAAATTAGAAGTGACATTAATATACAGAAACAGAGACGAGAATAAGAAGAAAAAAAAAAAATACAAAGAAAGAAAAAAAAAAAACAAATAAATAAAAATACAACATTCAATAACAAATTAGGAAAAAATAAAGACTTTCAGGTGATAGCAAAGTAATTAAACAATTTTTTCTTAAATGTATTGGTGTCGCTAATGGTTTGAATACAGATAGGTAACGAATTCCAAAGACGAACGGACGACACAAAAAATTGCCAATCAGAAACAAGGCTACGTTGCACAAACGGTATAATTCTCCTACCCCTACTGGAGCGAGTGAATCGAAGCCTATTGAATAAATAAATCGAAGCCTATTGAATAAATAGACCAATTTGTGGAGGAATACAAGGCTCCTAATAGATAACAAACTATCAAAGGATACACCATATAGAGTTAGTGAATATCGGGTAACGGAATCACGACGACTCAGCCCAAAGATGTAGCGTGTTATGCTATTAAAAAGGACGTTCAATCTCCTTCGACTAGCAGAGTCACAGCTAGCGAATAATTCAGAACCATATAATAGACCTGGCAAAATGTAAGTCTTCGCTAATAGACGTCTGACTCCCAAAGGAGTAAAAGAATGAGTCGACCAGAGTGCACGTAGCTTCGCATAGCTTTGTCCCACAGCGGAGCAGATATGATCCGACCATGTCAGTGTATCATTAAAGATAACCCCGAGATTTCTTGCCGACGACACAATCGATATACCGATGTCATTAATACTAACATTGACATCATATCGGAGATTCGATTTCCTCTTACCCATGATGAGGCACTTTGATTTTCGGGGGTTTATGCAGAGCCCGTTAGCACATGCCCAAGTATGAATCCTCACCAGGTCCTGATTCAATCTGTCAACACAGTCATTGAGCTCCGATAGGGGACTTGAAATATACACTTGTACATCATCGGCATATAAATGTACCTTAGTGTACGATAGATGAGAGGGAAGGTCGTTGGAATAGACTGAGAATAGCAGAGGGCCCAAGATTGACCCCTGAGGAACACCTCTGTTGACTGGCAGAGTTCCTGACAGTAAACCATTTGCACTAACAGATTGCGACCGATTACACAAATAGGACCAAACGAGACGTGTCGTGGATGAAGAAAAATTATAAATATTTAATAACTTAGCACACAATATGTTATGATCCACCGAATCGAAGGCCTTAGAGTGATCAAGAAGAACCAGACAAGTAACTTCATTGTTCTCTAAGTTCATCCTTATATCCTCGCATACGTCTGCCAAGGCGGTTATGCAGCTGTGCTTGGGACGGAAGCCAGACTGTCTTTCAAATAACATTGAGCCATCAGTAAGATAGTCAGATAGTTGTCTATAGATTATCTTCTCAAAAGCCTTAGACAGAAAACATAAAATGGATATAGGACGGTATTCACCACCACCCTTAGATATGGGAATAACTTTACTGTGTTTCCAAGCAGAAGGAAAAGTGCTTGTCATTATAATTCTGTTAAATAGACTGGTTATATATGGCAATAAAAGTGGAAGCAAGACCTTGAAGAAGCGCGGATCAATGCCATCGTAACCAACCGAATTAGATTTCACAGATGAGATGCTAAGAATCACATCTGCAGAATCTATACAAGAAAACTGAAATCCATTCGTGCTAGTTCCAAAGTCCGAGATATTAACGTTAAAATCATAGAAATCATCAAATCTTGGAGTGACAGGAATATTAACAAATTTCATATTCAATTCATCAACATCAACATTATCATTGCATCCAGAGGTTCTTCCTATACCAATAGACCTTATAATGTTCCACGACTGTTTAGATCCCAAAGCAGACGAAAATTTGCGATAGAAATAATCCTTCTCAGCGCGTTTAATAGCAACATTCGCAAGACTTCTCTTCTCTCGAAAATCATCCCTCAGAGCAGGGATCTTAAATCTCCTCCACCTAGAGTACGCCAAGTCGCGTTCCGATATAGCCAGACGGACCTCCTCATGGAACCAGGGCTTAGAGCCAGATCTAACCTTTCTCGTCTTCAAGGGCATGGTTAGATCCTGTAGAAGTCTAATGTTATATTCCAAAAAGTCAAGTTGTTCGTCAGGGGAGTCCATGTCGTAAAACAAGTCCCACTCGATCTGCGAAGCCAAGGTACCTAAGGAAGTATAGTCGAGGTTCCTAAAATCTCTAAAGGAAAATGTACATTGTATTCTTTGAAACCTAAAACTGTAGGACAGGAAAATTAAGTCGTGTTTTGAAAAGCAAGACGCAGAAATCTGGTCATACAGTAAGACATTGCCTAGCTTACTAACGAAAAACAAATCAATAAGGCTACTACAGGAGTGCGTATGGTGCGTGGGACTGGACGTATTAGTCGGTAATAGACCTAAGGATAGCATGGGAGAAGAAATATTATCATCAGATATGATATTGGAGTTGAAATCACCGGAAACCACGATATCATCGTAAGCGAATGACAAGTCCTCCAACATATCAAAAAAACACACCATATCCACATGATTGTTAGGTCTATAGACACATCCCACCAGAATTCTCGCCTCGGTGGATCCAATCTCCACAAAAACATATTCCAAAGCCCCCCCTGGATCAGATTGCTGACGAAGTTTAGATCGCAAACAGTCTCTAACGTAAATTGCTGTCCCACCACCTCTACTAGACCTATCAGCCCTATAGACCTTATAGCCGTTAAGACTTACCAGCGAACTAGGCGTCGTCGAACGAAACCAAGTTTCTGAAACACATACAATATCAATCCCAGAGTTCTCAAAAACAAAACCAAATTCATCTAGTTTGTTATTGAGGCTCTGAGCATTGATATGGCAAATATTCAAACCATTCTTCTGCTTGGCCAAAATCCGAACCATATTAGCCGTTACGTCTCTGGATGAGCTATCATACAGACCGTTCATGATGATAATTATAAGATTCAGGGAAAAGTGGGGAAACAATAGCGACACGGAGAAATGATTGGTTATTGAATGTTATGGGAAAAAAGAAAAGGGACATAGAATAGACATAAGGGATTTTCCTAAAAATGAGTGAATTTAAAAAATTGACTAAGTATTTAAATAAACAGATAGTGATAATTGTAAATAAAAATAATAGTGTAAGTAGATAACTATGAATTAAATATTTCATAATAACAGGATGTAGCTCAGCTGTTCCCGGTTTCACACGAGGAAATATGGTTTGGGATATTATTATTTCGAGAATGTAGACGAAACCCATCCAATACATCATCATGTATAACACAGATTGGAGTATCATCCTGATGATGCCTTATGTAAACAAGCCCTTTGAAGGTGTAAGCTGAGTATATGACCTTACACAATTTTGAAGGAAGAAAAACAGCCATTTTCGAACTTTTTCGCGTTTATTTCATCGAAATGTATTGACAACATCGCAAAATGTCACGAAATGATAACATATACAAAGGCATACATAATAATTAAATTAAAAAAGAAGAAGCAGAAGTTATTTTACAAATAACTTTGGATTTAAAAAATCTAATTTTATTTTTTGGAACATAGCAATTAATTCTTGTGATTCCATTCATTGCTCCCCCGTTACTATACATGCTGGTTGAAGTGCTAATGCTTGTTTTGTAACATCAATTGCTGTGCTCCTTTTGTTAACTTTTTGTTTTGTGTTTATTATCCCGATGCCCAGTACAAATGAAACGATTGTAAAATATAATTCACCAAATAAAGCTTTTTATTTTGTTAACATTATAAATTCACAAAAAGCAGTTTAATAAAAAAATTATTTCTTAATTCACATTGCAAATGGCGCCATGTTATGAAAATACTGACTGATCGATTTACGTCACAATGTATCACAAATGGAAAAAATTTCGCTATTTTTTCGCATTTTTTGGTTTTGTATGGAGTTTCGAAAACCGAACAGAGTATCGGCCTTAACGCTGAAAAACATGAAATTTGACGTTAAAGGCAAATTCACAATGCTATGTACAGATTCAAATACACATACGGAAGTTTTTAGTGATCTAGTTTGGCTGTTTTCATGAATTTGAATTATTAATTTAAATTGCTTAATAATTCCATACCCACTGATATTTTCCAATTTCTTTTTTTAATTTTTTCATGAAATTAAATTAAGTTTTTAATATTACTAATAATAAAACTAAAAGACTATCACGCTAGAACATGTAAACCTCCCGAATATGGCTATGTTTTGTTCTGAAATACGCTGAAGTTCGCTAACGTGAACATTTTCGCTACCGTGAACCCTCTTGGTTTTAATTAGTTCATGTTACCGCGAGTGCACTGTATTAATATTTGGAGGGAGTCTATTTCTTATTTCAGTTATGAGTTGTTTTATAAATTTACTACAACCCAATAAAACCAAAAAATTTTAACTATTTTTCAAAGGATTAGGGTAATATTCAAGTTGAGAAATTGTTGAGAAAATCGCGTTCTCAACAAAAAACAGACATTACCCTCAACAGTGAAATTCAACACATTGGCAATAATATCTCAAGTGTTATCCTCAAATTGAAATGACGCGCTACTCAATAATTTTTCAAACAATTTTCGATGCGAGTCAAATTCAAAATTAACATCGTTGCAAATACTTTTCAACCTAAATTTGTATGAATGATATCCCCACTTCAAATTGAAAGTCAAAGCCAAAATTCTATGAATTTTGTATAATTTATTCATTTTCATCAAAATAAAATATATAATAAACTACCTACATAATACACTACAATACCAATTGATAAATAATAATCTTATTAAACATATCAACAAATAAGAACAACAAAAAAACAACAAAACTTTAAATATCTTAAACATTATTAGTAAACACTTTTGCATTGATAATTCGATTTCCTTCCTTTTGGTGTCATAAAACAGCGTTAAAATTTATTAACTTGCGGGCAATTTGAAATTAGGAACGTACTGGACCGCGTGTTAGAATTGATTTCCAGCAGAGGAATTCACAAAATATCCATTTTAAACTGACAATAGCATATGAATTAAACTGACGATGTGATGCACATTTTCATCCAGAAGTTGTTGATTTCAACAATTTCAACAAATTTTAATTGGTTGCACTTGTAATGTTTCTGGAAACTTTTTCTTGTCGATAAGCCACTCATTTTTCATTGGTCAGCTTCTTAATGTTTGCAAGAATGTAGCATCCAAAAATTTTAGTTTTCTGCAAAGAGATTTAAATTTAGCGACTTCACTAAAGTGTTGATTTAATTTTTCATATTGACGTACCAATTATTATAAACTATTTGAAGCAGTTCCCGTTAATTGTCCACCCTTTTTTCATCGGTCAGCTTTTTCATGTTTTCAAGAACGTATAATCCATAATTTTAGTTTTCTGCAAAGAGATATACATTTAGTGACTTCCTTAAAGTTTTATTTCATTTTTATACCCTCCACCATAGGATGGGGGTATATTATTATACCCTCCACCATAGGATGGGGGTATATTAACTTTGTCATTCCGTTTGTAACACATCGAAATATTGCTCTAAGACCCCATATAGTATATATATTCTGGGTCGTGGTGAAATTCTGAGTCGATCTAAGCATGTCCGTCCGTCTGTCCGGCTGTCCGTCCGTCTGTGGAAATCACGCTAACTTCCGAACGAAACAAGCTATCGACTTGAAACTTGGCACAAGTAGTTGTTATTGATGTAGGTCGGATGGTATTGAAAATCGGCCATATCGGACCACGTTTACGTATAGCCCCCATATAAACCGATCCCCAAATTTGGCTTGGGGAGCCTCCCGGAGCAGCAAAATTCATCCGATCCGGTTGAAATTTGGTACCTGATGTTAGTATACGGCCTCTAACAACCATGCAAAAATTGGTCCATATCGGTCCATAATTATATATAGCTCCCATATAAACCGATCCCCAGATTTGACCTCCGGAGCCTCTTGGAGGAGCAAAATTCATCCGGTCCGGTTGAAATTTAGTACGTGGTCTTAGTATACGGTCTCTAACACCCATGCAAAAATTGGTCCATGTCGGTCCATAATTATATATAGCCCCCATATAAACCGATCCCCAGATTTGACCTCCGGAGCCTCTTGGAGGGGAAAAATTCATCCGATCCGGTTGAAATGTGGTACCAGATGTTAGTATACGGTCTCTAACAACCATGCAAAAATTGGTACATATCGTTCCATAATTATATAGCCCCCATATAAACCGATGCCCAGATTTGACCTCCGGAGCCTCTTGGAGGGGCAAAATTCATCCGATCCTGTTGAAATTTGGTACCTGATGTTAGTATACGGCCTCTAACAACCATGCAAAAATTGGTCCATATCGGTTCATAATTATATATAGCTCCCATATAAACCGATCCCCAGATTTGAACTCCGGAGCCTCTTGGAGGAGCAAAATTCATCCGATCCATTTGAAATTTAGTACGTGGTGTTAGTATATGTCTTTAACAACCATGCAAAAATTGGTCCATATCGGTTCATAATTATATATAGCTCCCATATAAACCGATCCCCAGATTTGACCTCAGGAGCCTCTTGCAGGAGCGAAATTCATCCGATCCAGTTGAAATTTGGTACATGGTGTTAGTATATGGTATCTAACAACCATGCAAAAATTGGTCCATATCGGTCCATAATTATATATAGCAAAAGTCATCCGATGCGGTTGAAATTTGGTACATTTTGTCAATATATGGCCTCTAACAGCCATGTAAAAATTGGTCAATATCGGTCTTTAGTTATATATAGCCGATGACTTATTACACAAAAATTGGTCCATATCGCCAAAAATAATCTACCAAAACTTTATTTCCATAGAAAATTTTGTCAAATTTTATTACTATAGAAAGTTGTGTCAAAATTTCATTTCTATAGAAAGTTTTGTCAAAGGTTTTTTTCTATAGAAATGTTTGTCAAAATTTTATTTCCATAGAAAGTTTTGTCAAAATTTTATTTTTATAGAAAATTTTGTAAAAAATTTATTTCTGTAGAAAATTTTGTCAACATTTTATTTCTATACAAAATTTTGTCAACATTTTACTTCCATAGAAAATTTTGTCAACATTTTATTTCTATAGAAAATTTTGTCAAGTTTTTATTTCTATAGAAAATTTTGTCAAGTTTTCATTTCTATAGAAAATTTTGTCAAACTATATTATATACGTATTTAGTCGGCCTTTTTTTGTTTAATATATACCCCGTATGGGCTAACTTACAATTTAGAAGACAGTGTTAAAAAGTTTTACGATACCTTGCCATCGGCAAGTGTTATCGCAACCCAAGTAATTCGATTGTGGATGACAGCCTTTAGTAGAAGTTCCTACGCAATCCATGGTGGAGAGTACATAAGATTCGGCCTGGCCGAACTTACGGCCGTATATACTTGTTTATTTTCACTTACTTATTTTTATAAACTATTTGGTTATTTGTCTAAAATTTTCCATTTTTTTCTTGCAATTGACCACGAATTTCGTTGCACAAATAAGTATTGAAAACCACATGGTTTTTTCGTTGCATTTTAGGGTAGTGTTTCGTCAAAGTTTTCTCATATTATCTTCAACACCTTTTCAAAGATTTCGTCAACATTTTGGCAAATTGGAAGTAATTCGCAAACAATTTGAAGATGTATTGAAGATGAGCTATTTCAAGTCAAGTTGAATTTATGTTGAAAATTATATTTACCCTCAAACTGAAAAGTTGTTGCATTTGAAAAACGCTCATCCTGTGTTTATTGGGAATGAACATTTCTCAAGCTTGTTTGGATCGTTTTAAGCGAAATAAAATGGATTTTAAGCGTCGCTTCATAACTGTTGATGAGACATGGATCCACCACTATACTCCAGAGACAAAAGAAAAATCCAAACAATGGACTGAATGTGGAGGAACTGTCCCAAAGAAGGCAAAAACAATTCAATCGGCTGGTAAGGTTATGGCAACGAGGTTTTGAGACTTTAAAGGTATTGTATTGATTGACAATCTGCAAAAGGGTAAAACAATAAATTCAGAGTACTATTGCAACCTTTTGGATCAATTAAATGTACAAATTCGAGAAAAACGTCCTGGCTTACAACACAAAAAATATTTTTTCATCAAGACAACGCACCAGCGCACAAGATTGTTTTCACAATGGCTAAAATCAACGAATTAAAGTACGAGTTGCTTGACCACCCATCTTATTCTCCTGATTTAGCTCCCAGTGACTTACTTGTTCCCAAATCTAAAAAAGTTCCTTGCTGTCAAGCGTTTTACCTCAAATGAAGATGCAATTACAGTTGTAAACCACTATTTTGAAGACCTTGAGGAAAACTATTTTAATCAAGGGATAGAATTGCTAGAAAAGCGTTGGACTAAGTGTACTGAAGTTTCAAAAGATTATATTGAAAAATAAAAATATTTTTGATTTAGGCATATTATTTCGCATAAATAAGTTATATATAGTGTTTATATTGAACACTCAGTCTTTGCCACATCTAGCAAAGTCCCAGGGCCGTGTATGTTATGGCTTTCATTATATCCAAATGAAGGTGTATAAAAACGATCAGCTAAAGGATTCAGAAATGGACAAGCCTCTGTCTGAATCAGAAGTAAGCGGATCCTCTTGCGAAGTCGAGGGGGATACCAAGACATTTGAAGACATGGATAGATACCGTATGCGTGAGGAGGCTTCTACTGCCTCAGAACTCACCAAAGTTGAACCTATGGTTATTGCGAGAGTCACCGATATCTCTGAAGAGGACATTCTTGATGACTCGATTGAAACGGCAGATGTGACGGTTGTTGAAAATCTCGATGGTCCTACGGATCCTCGAGATAAATCTTCATCATTGTAAGGCTGCATGTGCTGCCTTAAAAGTTCTCCTGATGAAAGGGGACATAGATATAGTTCTTATTCAAGAACCATATGTTTATAAAAACAAAATATGTGAATTAAGTACTACGGGGTTCAAACTATTGCAGTATACTGGTAATGATGTAAATCGAGCCTGTATAATTGCTAAAAACGAGCTCAACTTGTTTCTGCTTCCTTCAATGTGCAATACAGACACTGTCGTTGCAAGTTTAGAAATAGCCAAATGCAAATATTGGATATCTTCGGTCTACATGGGACATGACAGGGAGATGCCTCCATATGCCGTTAAGACCTTAGTGGAGGAGTCACTGAAAACAAAGACGAAACTCATTATGGGATGCGATGCGAATGCACATCATAGTATATGGGGAAGTAGTGATACTAATGCAAGGGGAGAGTCGCTAATAGAGTTTATTTTGCGTACTAATCTGGTAGTTTGCAACAAGGGAGATGTCCCAACCTTTGTCACTAAAAACAGGCAAGAGGTTTTGGACATCACCTTGGCCTCGCAAGAACTGAATGAAATGATATCTGAGTGGCAGGTTTTAAGTGAACACAGCTTCTCAGATCATCGCTACATCAGTTTCAAATTTGATGTTCATATCACCAAGACCATATTTCCGCCAAATGTTAGGAAAGCTGACTGGAATAGGTATAGGGAATCGTTCAATATGATGATACCGGAAATAACAGAGACAAATATGAGAAATGTGCAAGATATCGAACACGCAGTGGAGCGGATTACTAAGGCCTTCAACATCTCACTGAAAGCTGCATGCCCTAGAGGAAAGCCAAGGGGGAAACATCGACCACCATGGTGGTCTACGGAATTAAGTAATATGAGGAAATCCTGCAGGAAGCTCTTTAACAAGGCAAAGTCCACCAGAGCCCCTGAGGACTGGGACGCTTACAAGAAGAATCTGAGAGGATACAAGCGAGAACTGAGAAAGGCTCAGCATAACTCTTGGAATGCTTACTGCAGCAGTATTGAGAATACGTCCGAGGCTTCCAGACTACGGAAGGTTCTAGCATCCACCAACTCCGCTCCAGGTTTCATTAAAACATCGGAGGGCAATTGGACAACGTCCAGTGAGGAGACGCTGGAGGTACTATTGGACACACATTTTCCTGGAAATCACACGGTTGAACCGGGAAAAGCCTCTCACTCGAGGGCGAAGGATTTCCGACCAATCAGCTTATCCTCATTCCTACTTAAGACTCTGGAGAGGATGATAGATATTTATCTTAGAACTAGCATCGATTCAAGTTTGTTCTCGAAACGACAGCATGCATACTCCAAGGGCAGGTCTACTGAGACCGCACTACATGAACTAGTCAGCTTTATTGAAAGCTCACTATCTGTCAAAGAATACACAATCGTGGCGTTTCTAGACATCGAAGGGGCGTTCAATAATGTCCATCCGAGCTCGATATTAAATGGACTGACAACTCTGAATGTTGATCCATGTATACTCAGGCTGTTAGACGAACTGCTAATGAAGAGACGTATTTCAGCCACACTAGGACAAGCAAACATACAAAAGTATGTGAACAGAGGCACTCCCCAAGGAGGAGTTCTATCACCTCTTCTTTGGAATGTTGCTTTAAATAGCCTTCTGGTTACTCTAGAAAAAGAAAGGATAAAAGTGGTGGCATACGCAGATGATGTAGCTCTGGCAGTCAGGGGAAAATTCCCATCCACTATCAGAGATATTATTCAGAGGGCCCTCCGGATGACTGAACAATGGGCGAAAGACAATGGTCTTGGGGTAAATCCTGCAAAGACAGAATTAGTCATGTACTGCAAAGATCGCAAAACTCCCACGGTTAGGCCTATTTCCTTAGGGGGTATTGAAATTCCCTTTGGTGATTGTGCAAAATACCTTGGCGTTATTTTGGACAGGAAGCTGAACTTTAAGCTTAATATTGAAGAAAGGGCGAGGAAGGCAACTGGAGCTTTGTACTCGTGCAAAAAGGCAATAGGAAAAAAATGGGGACTAAAACCAAAAATTGTGCATTGGCTATACACGGCAGTGGTTAGACCTATAATGCTATATGGTGTTGTAGTCTGGTGGCCGGCACTTCAGAAACCGACTGGTTTAGATAAAGTTCAGCGTATGGCGTGTTTGTGTATTTCAGGCGCATTCAGCAAGACAGGAACAAATTCCCTTAATGTCATGCTGCATCTATTGCCTTTAGACATTTTGGCCAAACAGTCAGCTGCAACAACGGCTGTCCGGTTGCGCGAATTATCGCTGTGGTCGGAAAAAGGTTACGGTCACAGTTCTGTCCTCAAAATAATGTCAGATGTGCCTAACGTAGTGGATTACACTTTGGCGAGTCCACTTTTCGACAAAAAGTTTGAGACTCTAATCCCCAACAGTGAGGCGTGGTGCACACAGACCCCGGGGAATAAAGAATATATAGATTTCTACACTGATGGCTCCAAATTGGATGGACAAGTGGGTTTCGGAGTATATTCTAATGATCTGGAACTTCAAATAGCGAAAAGATTACCTAATCACTGTAGTGTTTTTCAGGCTGAAATATTAGCAATAAGAGAGGTGGCGAATTGGCTGAGAAGTAATGTTCCAAAAAATGCGGGCATTAATATATACTCAGACAGTCAACCTGCAATAAAATCCTTGGACTCTGTGTTCCTCAACTCGAAAACGGCCATCGACTGCCGCAAATCTCTCAATGAGATGGTTGAGCAGTACAATATTCACCTAATATGGGTGCCTGGCCATAGGAACATACCGGGGAACTGCGAAGCGGATGAGTTGGCAAGGCTAGGGACTACCTTACATATTCCAGGGGAACTAGAATTTGTTGGTATGCCCCTAGCTACCTTCAAGCTCATGCTGCGTGAGAAGGCTGTTATGATGGCAAATGTTCGATGGGAGAATTGCAAGGGTTGTAACGACACCAAGCAAATATGGCCCCATTTCAACTTAAGCCGCACACTAGATATGCTAATGTTCTCGAGACGTCAGATATCACTCCTGATATCTGCTATAACGGGTCGCTGTCTGATAGGAGATTTTGCAAAAACTATTGGCGCGAAGTATAATGACTATTGTATGAGCTGTCATGATGCGGAGGAAAAAGAATCAATTAAACACCTCTTGTGTGAGTGTCCTGCATTTTGTGTAAAGCGCAAGCAACTTTTAGGAGCATATAGCTTCAGATTACTGGCGGATCTGGAAAACGTTAACTTAAGCAGTCTGCTCATATTTTTGGAACAATCTGGTTGGTTCAACAAAGAAAAATAATCAAGAAGGTTCAGCGGTTAAAACTAGAAGTGCCCATATGTAATAGGTACTTTTAGTTAATGTGGTATCACAATGGACTGAATAGTCTAAGTGAGCCTGAATCTTAATCGGGCTGCCACTTTAAGAGTTAGGCCCAATTAGTCGACCTGTAGACGGGTTGAAAGGTGGCGACACTTTGACAAGTCGAACCTTTTCCAAGGTAACGGCATCAGGAGGTAATCCCTCACGAAAGAGATTCAAGGAACGCAGAAATGCTTTGTTTATCCTAAAGAAATTAGGATCAGTCGACCCAAGCACGTTGTCGGCTAAACAAAGCGATTCCTTAAAATGGGCTCAAGGAATTCTTGAGGCTGGAAAAAGGGAACGATCACCGGATGAGCTGCCATCCTCCAAAAGGGATCAACGATCGATTGTCTCAGTTGCTAAAGACAACCTTGTGATGGCTATCATTAAGAAAGGAGCATTGGACGGTATGGTTCCAAAGCAAAAATGGGGCGAAATTGAGAATGCTTTGTCTGGCGTCTACTACAAACCCTCCTGAACCTGAATCTATTTTAAATAGACTGAAACAATGCAATACAGATCTTCCAACAGCTGATTGGAAGGTTGGCCGTTTGGATGAAGTGGATGGACCAAGACGACATGCAGTGTTTGTATTGATATAGCAAAATCTCAGGGCCGTGTATGTTACGGCTTTCATTATATACAAATGAAGGTATATAAAAACGATCAGCTAAAGGATTCGGAAATCGACAAGCCTCTGTCTGAATCAGAAATAAGCGGATCCTCCGTATGCAAGAGGAGGTTTCTACTGCCTCAAAACTCACCAAACTTGAACCTATGGTTATTGCGAGTGTCACCGAGATCTCTGAAGAGGATATTCTTGATGACTCGATTGAAACGGCTGATGTGACGGTTGTTGAAAATCTCGATGGTCCTACGGATCCTCCAGATAAATCTTCACCATTGTAAGGCTGCATGTGCTGCCTTAAAAGTTCTCCTGATGAAAGGGGACATAGATATAGTTCTTATTCAAGAACCATATGTTTATAGAAACAAAATATGAGAATTAAGTACTCCGGGGTTCAAACTATTGCAGTATACTGGTACTGATGTAAATCGAGCCCGTATATTTGCTAAAAACGAGCTCAACTTGTTTCTGCTTCCTCCAATGTGCAATACAGACACTGTCGTTGCCAGTTTAGAAATAGCCAAATGCAAATATTGGGTATCTTCGGTCTACATGGGACATGATAGGGAGATGCCTCCAAGTGCCGTTAACACCTTAGTTGAGGAGTCATTGAAAACAAAGACAAAACTTATTATGGGATGCGATGCAAATGCACATCATAGTATATGGGGAAGTGGTGACATTAATACAAGAGGAGAGTCACTCCTAGAGTTTATTTTGCGTACTAATTTGGTAGTTTGCAATAAGGGAGATGCCCCAACCTTTGTCACTAAAAACAGGCAAGAGGTTTTGGACGTCACCTTGGCCTCGCAAGAACTGTATGAAATGATATCTGATTGGCAGGTTTAAGTGAACATAGCTTCTCAGATCATCGTTACATCAGTTTCAAATTTGATGTTCATACCACCAAGACCATATTTTCGCCAAATGTTAGGAAAGCTGACTGGAATAGGTATAGGGAATCGTTCAATATGATGATACCGGAAATACCAGAGACAAATATGAGCACTGTGCAAGTTATCGAACACGCAGTGGAGAGGATTACTAAGGCCTTCAACATTTCACTGAAAGCTGCATGCCCTAGAGGGAAGCCAAGGGGGAAAAATCGACCACCATGGTGGTCTACGGAGTTAGGTAATATGAGGAAATCGTGCAGTAAGCTCTTTAACAAAGCAAAGTCCACCAGAGCTCCTGTGGATTGGGACGCTTATAAGAAGAATCGGAGAGGATACAAGCGAGAACTGAGAAAGGCTCAGCATAACTCTTGGAATGATTACTGCAGCAGCATTGAGAATACGTCCAAGGCTTCCAGACTACGGAAGGTGCTAGCATCCACTAACTCCGCTCCAGCTTTCATTAAAACATCGGAGGGCAATTGGACAACGTCCAGTGAGGAGACGCTGGAGGTACTATTGGACACACATTTTCCCGGAAATCAGACGGTTGAACCATGTACTGGCGGTGCCACAGTGACTCAGCGGTCGTTTCCTATCGAGGAAATTGTATCGGAATCTAGAATAAAATGGGCGTTAAATAGCTTTGGATCATTCAAATCCCCCGGACCTGATGGAATTACTCCGGCGGAGTTACAAGCGGTGGCTGACAGAATTATACCCTGGTTGTCGGCGATATATATAGGATGTATCAACTTAGCATATATTCCAGGAAAATGGAGGGAAACAAAAGTCGTTTTCATACCTAAAGCCTAGTACTAAGATCACGTTTTCGCACGAAAAACTGTTATACTCCATGTAAAAAACGTTAGCACGGAATAAATGCGATTTTTCGCACGAAAAAATAGGCAGACATATTATTTCGCATAAATAAGTTAACATTCCTGGGATTGAGACCCTATTTACGGAGATATATGAAGATATTCGTTTTTCGCAGAAACGAACTTAGTACTAAGCATAAAGCGGGAAAAGCCTCTCACTCGAGTGCGAAGGATTTCCGACCAATCAGCTTATCCTCATTCCTACTTAAGACTCTGGAGAGGATGATAGATATTTATCTTAGAACTAGGGTCGATCCAAGTTTGCTGTCGAAACGACAACATGCATACTCGAAGGGCAGGTCTACTGAGACCGCATTACATGAACTAGTCAGCTTTATTGAAAGCTCACAATCTGTCAAAGAATACACAATCGTGGCGTTTCTAGACATCGAAGGGGCGTTCAATAACGTCCATCCGAGCTCGATATTAAATGGACTGACAACTCTGAATGTTGATCCAGGTATACTTAGGCTGTTAGACGAACTTCTAAGGAAAAGACGCATTTCAGCCACACTAGGACAAGCAAACATACAAAGGTATGTGAACAGAGGCACTCCTCAAGGAGGAGTTCTATCACCTCTTCTTTGGAATGTTGCTATAAACGACCTTCTGGTTTCCCTAGAAAAAGCAGGATACAAGTGGTGGCATACGCAGATGATGTGGCGCTAGCAGTCAGGGGAAAATTCCCATCAACAGTTAGAGATATTATACAGGGAGCCCTCCGGATGACTGAGAAATAGGTGAAAGATAATGGTCTTGGGGTAAATCCTGCAAAGACAGAACTAGTCATGTACTGCAAGGATCGCAAAACTCCCACGGGTAGGCCCATTTCCTTAGGGGGTATTGAAATTCCCTTTAGTGAGTGTGCAAAATACCTTGGCGTTATTTTGGACAGGAAGCTGATCTTTAAGCTTAATATTGAAGAAAGGGCGAGGAAAGCAACGGTAGCTTTATGCTCGTGCAAAAAGGCAATAGGGAAAAAGTGGGGACTAAAATCAAAAATTGTGCATTGGCTATACACGGCAGTGGTTAGACCTATCGTGCTATATGGTGTTGTAGTCTGGTGGCCGGCACTTCACCAGCCAACAAGTTTAGACAAAGTTCAGCGTATGGCGTGCTTGTGTATCTCAGGTGCATTCAGCAAGACAGGAACAAATTCCCTTAATGACATACTGCATCTATTGCCTTTAGACATTTTGGCCAAACAGTCAGCTGCAACAACAGCTGCGCGGTTGCGCGAGCTACGCTGTGGTCGGAAAAAAGTTACGGTCACAGTTCGGTCCTCAAAATAATGCCAGATGTGCCTAACGCAGTGGATTACACTTTGGCGAGACCACTTTTCGACAATAAGTTTAAGACTCTAATTCCCAACAGTGAGGAGTGGTGTACACGGACCCCGGGGAATACAAGATATATAAATTTCTACACTGATGGCTCCAAATTGGATGGCCAAGTGGGTTTCGGAGTATATTCTAAAGATCTGGAACTTCGAATAGCGAAAAGATTACCTGATCACTGTAGTGTTTTTCAGGCTGAAATATTAGCAATAAGAGAGCTGGTGAATTGGCTGAGAAGTAATGCTTCAAGCAATATTGGCATTAATATATACTCAGACAGTCAACCTGCAATAAAATCCTTGGACTCTGTGTTCCTCAACTCGAAAACGGCCATCGACTGCCGCAAATCTCTCAATGAGATGGTTGAGCAGCACAATATTCACCTAATATGGGTGCCTAGCCATAGGAACATACCGGGGAACATCGAAGCAGATGAGCTAGCAAGGCTAGGAACTACCTTACATATTCCAGGGGAACTAGAATCTGTTGGTATGCCTCTGGATACATGCAAGCTCTTACTGCGTGAGAAGGTTGTCATCATGGCAAATGTTCGATGGGAGAATTGCAAGGGTTGTAACGACACCAAGCAAATATGGCCCCATTTAAACTTAAACCGCACACTAGATATGCTAATGTTCTCGAGACGCCAGATATCACTCCTGATATAACGGGTCGCTGCCTGATAGGCGATTTTGTAGATTATTGTTATTGAAAAGAACAGAGTTTTAATTGTCGGATAATTAAAAACGCCTAAATATAAAAAAGTAACAATTGGTGTCGGAAGTGAAATAACAAAAAATCTACAATGATGTTTAATGAGTTCGAATTTCATAAACGACTACTGGAAGAGTTCGAACGGCGCAAAATGGATATCAAGGTTGTTTATAAGGAAGACATTGATGAATCAATACTTGTCAATACCAGCAGTGTAGAAACTCCGTTAGTGGTTTCGAGTCTTGTGGATTACACATCAATGCGCAATGTTTTGAGCAAAATTATGGAAGAAAATTCTAGAAAAGTTATGGGTGATAATTCTAGAAAAATTTAAGAAAAAAATTAATTTAAGGCTCTCACAGACGGGGCCATCGTCTGCAATAGTTCAACAGAAAAATAACAATATAACTATTGCGGCTGTTATTAATGACGACAAGCGTACTTTGACATTGGATACTGGTGCATCAAAGTCTATCATTAGATCTATGGCCTATGTAGTAGACGAGGTTATATGTTAATTGGAGCGGATTTCATGATTTGTTTTGGTCTCATAAGTAGCGTCGTGTAATGACATGGTGCGATACCAAAATAGCAGTAAACGTGGGATATGACGAGAATGAGCCTATCAGACGTTTGACCACGAGCCAGTCAGAGTCTATACCACCGAATGCCGAAGCCATTATATGGGTTTCTATGAATGGAAATTGTGAAGTCGGCCAATTGTGGATTGTTGAACCATCAGAAAATAAAAACAATAACATCTTGATCGCAAATGCCCTGGTAACAACGAATGAAGAGAGATTGATACCAATTCGAGGTTTGAATTTATCTGACCATAATAAGCATATTGGAAAATTGACTGACATTGGCAAATGTACACCAGTCGAGGCAATAGTGAACTGGGTAAACAAATCATCAATGATACATGTTGAAGCGAATAAACATTTGGAAGGTTATGTCGAAGCTTGGACACGTCATCTATCGCCATCTAAGAAAAATAAGGTCAAGCAATTGTTAAGGGAAAACGCTCTGCCTTTGCTTTTGAGAAGAGAAATCAAGGAAAATCAAGTAGAGATCAGCGAAAAGGACAAACTGTTAGCCGCTGGTCTACGACTTAGCGCTAAGAAGTGCTCTGTTTTCTAGGGAGAAGTTAAGTACCTGGGTCATCATGTTGAAGTAGGGGACATATCCACCCATGAAGACAAAATTCAAGCAGTAAAAGATTGGCCACGACCCAGAAATCTCCATGAATTGTGCAACTTCCTAGGTTTTTGCACCTACTACAGGCTATTTTTACCAAACTTCGCATCGCCGCTAGCCTTCATAAATTTATCCAAAAAGGTCTGAAGTTCCAGTGGAACAAGGAACAGGAAGAGTCAATCCATCGCCTGTTCTGGCGTATCCCATACCGAGCGAAAAATTTATTTTGTATACCGATGCTAGCCCGTACGGTATTGGAGGTGTGTTGTCCCAACAGACAGACGGTAAAGAGAAAGTCGGATATTTCAGCAGAACGTTGTGCAAGCCTGAAAAGAACTATTGCGTAACAAGATGAGAGCTACTTGCTATCATAGCTCAACTGACACGTTGGATAGAGAGGCTCCAAACCTACAATTTCAGTATCGAGCACAGAAGGGGTGGCAAACACGGAAACGCTGACGCCTTATCACGTCGAACTTGTAATATCCGGCCGTTGCACATCGGATCTGGAGTGGGACCTAAATTATTTCAGCAAAAGAATGGGATAGCCTACTTCTGGTCAACGGAACCCTGCAACGTAAAGAATTTACGTTGCAATTTAAAGAATAGCACTGGACGTGACAGACCCTTTCCCAGTAAGTGATTCTGGAAACCGATATGGCATGGACTACTTCAGCACATGGCCAGAAGTTTATGCAATTCCAAAGCAAGAGGCGAAGACAATTGTGGACGTAGTCGACAAAAACTGGATATGTCGCTAGGGTGTGCCGTCCGAGATTCACTCAGACCAGGGAAGAAACTTTGAATTGGCCATATTCAAAGAGATGTATGAATCCCTTGGTATTAGTCTTGTGTCGTTCCGGAACGAACTAGTTCCAATGAACGGTTCACTAAAAGGAACGATTGTCACTAGTTCCATCTCTTTCGCTCTCATCGTTCCTTTTGTCATTTATTTTTATTTTCAATTTACACTCCATCGTTCCGCGGATCGCAGTTTGATTTTTTTTTTATTTTTGGTTACAATATCTATTACAATAACTATTTGCTAATTCGTTCATTTTGGCGCGTGTGCACCCTCACAAAAAATCGCTTCTGTAACATATACTCCCAAACATATTTTGCTTCAAGCATATACATTTTTGGGTATTGCCCAAACATTTATATGTTTGATCTCTTCCAATATATAATATGTTTGAAAGCATATTGGTCTAAACAATATATGTTTGGGTAGTCTAAGTTCCAAACATTTTGTATTTTTGCATCCAAATTCAATAATGTTGTCTTCCAAAAAACAATATGTTATTATGCGAACATATAATATGTTTGGAAGCATTTTGCACCCAAAAATATTATATGCTTAAAAAAAATTCTCCCAAACAATATTGTGCTCAAAGTTTTATTTTTTTATATATTTACAATCATAATGAATTATGAAAATAAACAGGTAATATAGGTGCTAACAACATAGGTTTTCGACCTGAATGCTCAAAATTTTGTTTCTGCCTAATTGTATATTCCCTCACATCTTTCTCACTTCCACGAGATTTTTTAGTTCTTAGCACCTTTTTCTGTAATACAAACATTGTAGAAGAAATTATTCAATTTTATGATATTTTTTATTTTAATTTTACCTTTTGCCGGACGGGGATTCGAACAGCGGACCACACAGTTTGTAAGGATCAAAGAAGTAGCTGATCAATTGCCCAAAGGAAAATAAAATGTTAATTTTGTAATAACAAGCAACAACCACCAACTTAATTCAATATCGCTCCCTGTTAAATAGCGCTCAAAGCTACTAAACACATATATGTTTATAGGCTATTTCTAAATTAATATATGTTTGCATCCAAGCATATTATATTTACAAACATTTTATGTCCCAAACATAATATGTTCTAACATATTAACATATATGTCCCAAACATGTTATGCTAGTTTATGAACATTATATGCTTGCACTCAAAAATATTGTGTTTAAAAATTTGTGTTCCAAATATATAATGTTTATAGCCAAACATATGAAAAACAGTGTATATTAAATCATTGGTTGGCAAGCTGCTATTTAATAGGATCATTGCTTAATAGGATCACTGGTGTTTTTGTTTTCACAAAACACAAAAAAATCTTTTAGGATACAGTCTTTGCAAATTTTGAGTTTAGTTACTTTCTTAAATTCTCCATTTCATTCTTTACTTTTTTCTCACTATATTGCTATTTGAAGTAAATTCACACAATTTTTTTCCTGTTTTCGTATCTTTCATTTGACAACGAACTTCGGTGCACAAAGTAAACAAACAATGTCATGTCTGTCTTCAGTAGGTGACAGTGATGATAAATATAAAAATCCGGAACGAAAAGGAACGATTTGAAGGAACTAGTTCCTTTGTACAAAAGGAACGATCAGTCTGAATCACTACGGTGAACGATTTTGCCCAAGACAACGGCCAAAGAGACGGGGACGAGCATATACCAATACATGAGTCTATGTCACGATCACCGGCCAAGGTTCTATTCGGAATGGGATTGATATTCGGATTATAGCTCCGTTCGAGAACCCGATAATTTTTGATAATTATCACAATTCTTTACTGGAAGTCGTTCGTTTACACCAAAAAGCCAGTAAAAGAGAGCTGGAGACGACATTTGCTATGAGATAGAGTAATTGCAAGCTTTTGATAGAGATTTTTTTACCAAGTAAAAGCCGGTACTATGTTTGTTGGCGCGAAAAAGTTTCCCTAAATCATTCCTTCGCGTTGAAAATTGACGGTGTTTACAATATATTTTGAAAAAAAAACAGCCATTTTGGTACTTTTTCGCGTTTATTTTTGCGAAATATTATTGACAATATGTTATCGCAAAATGTCACAAAATGGTTACATATACATACGCAACTAGTGGCTCGATTGTTTACACACACACGAACACATGATAATTAATTTGAAAAAGAAGAAGCATGACCATTAATTTTGCAAATAGCTTTGGATTAAAAAAACTTATTTTACAATGCTGTATTTTATTTTTTGGAACATATCAATTAATTCTGATGATTCCATTCGTTGCTACCACGTACTACACCCAGAAAACAAATTCGTTGCCTCGACCGAATTATTTGCCAACCGAAAGCAGTTCCATCAACTATCAATGATATCAGCACAACTAACATTTGGCAATTGTAACTGCATGGTAATATGTTGGATCAATTTTGTATTGGTTGTCGTAATTTCATACTAATTGTTTGGTTTGTTGGTGCAACCGCCCTCAATGTTCTTTATTATTACCCTAACCAAATTCCAATATTAAATGAAAGGGCAGAATATAGTCAGATTTTATTATATATATATATATATATATATATATATATATATATATATATATATATATATATATATATATATATATATATATATATATATATATATATATATATATATATATATATATATATATATATATATATTATATATATATATATATATATATATATATATATATATATATATATATATTTATATTATATATATATATATATAATATATATATATATATATATATATATATATATATATATATATATATATATATATATACCACCGATCCTCAGTGTGTACATGGCAGGTGAAAACTCCGAGGACTGGGCCAGTGTCAGGGTGTTGCTGTGTCAGGCAGCTACGTCAACAAGAGTTGCAGCCTCCACAATCACGAGACTTGGCGTTCCAACCACCGAAAGACATGGGTACAGGTTTGCAAGTATTCGGTTGCGGTACCGGACTTATGGTAGTCGGCTCGTTTACCGGCTAAAGGCCTTAGTGACCCGTGACCTGCCCAGACGACCCTACTCTGATCCAATAATAGAGGATCCCACCGTCGCTATGGAAGCCCGACATACATACATACTTTTGTCACCAATATATATATATATATATATATATATATATATATATATATATATATATATATATATATATATATATATATATATATATATATATATATATATATATATATATATATATATATATATATATATATATATATATATATATATATATATATATATATATATATATATATATATATATATATAATAAAATCTGACTATATTCTGCCCTTTCATTTAATATTGGAATTTGGTTAGGGTAATAATAAAGAACATTGAGGGCGGTTGCACCAACAAACCAAACAATTAGTATGAAATTACGACAACCAATACAAAATTGATCCAACATATTACCATGCAGTTACAATTGCCAAATGTTAGTTGTGCTGATATCATTGATAGTTGATGGAACTGCTTTCGGTTGGCAAATAATTCGGTCGAGGCAACGAATTTGTTTTCTGGGTGTAGTACGTGGTAGCAACGAATGGAATCATCAGAATTAATTGATATGTTCCAAAAAATAAAATACAGCATTGTAAAATAAGTTTTTTTAATCCAAAGCTATTTGCAAAATTAATGGTCATGCTTCTTCTTTTTCAAATTAATTATCATGTGTTCGTGTGTGTGTAAACAATCGAGCCACTAGTTGCGTATGTATATGTAACCATTTTGTGACATTTTGCGATAACATATTGTCAATAATATTTCGCAAAAATAAACGCGAAAAAGTACCAAAATGGCTGTTTTTTTTTTCAAAATATATTGTAAACACCGTCAATTTTCAACGCGAAGGAATGATTTAGGGAAACTTTTTCGCGCCAACAAACATAGTACCGGCTTTTACTTGGTAAAAAAATCTCTATCAAAAGCTTGCAATTACTCTATCTCATAGCAAATGTCGTCTCCAGCTCTCTTTTACTGGCTTTTTGGTGTAAACGAACGACTTCCAGTAAAGAATTGTGATAATTATCAAAAATTATCGGGTTCTCGAACGGAGCTATAATCCGAATATCAATCCCATTCCGAATAGAACCTTGGCCGGTGATCGTGACATAGACTCATGTATTGGTATATGCTCGTCCCCGTCTCTTTGGCCGTTGTCTTGGGCAAAATCGTTCACCGTAGTGATTCAGACTGATCGTTCCTTTTGTACAAAGGAACTAGTTCCTTCAAATCGTTCCTTTTCGTTCCGGATTTTTATATTTATCATCACTGTCACCTACTGAAGACAGACATGACATTGTTTGTTTACTTTGTGCACCGAAGTTCGTTGTCAAATGAAAGATACGAAAACAGGAAAAAAATTGTGTGAATTTACTTCAAATAGCAATATAGTGAGAAAAAAGTAAAGAATGAAATGGAGAATTTAAGAAAGTAACTAAACTCAAAATTTGCAAAGACTGTATCCTAAAAGATTTTTTTGTGTTTTGTGAAAACAAAAACACCAGTGATCCTATTAAGCAATGATCCTATTAAATAGCAGCTTGCCAACCAATGATTTAATATACACTGTTTTTCATATGTTTGGCTATAAACATTATATATTTGGAACACAAATTTTTAAACACAATATTTTTGAGTGCAAGCATATAATGTTCATAAACTAGCATAACATGTTTGGGACATATATGTTAATATGTTAGAACATATTATGTTTGGGACATAAAATGTTTGTAAATATAATATGCTTGGATGCAAACATATATTAATTTAGAAATAGCCTATAAACATAAAGGGTGATTCTTTTGAGGTTAGGATTTTCATGCATTAGTATTTGACAGATCACGTGGGATTTCAGACATGGTGTCAAAGAGAAAGATGCTCAGTATGCTTTGACATTTCATCATGAATAGACTTACTAACGAGCAACGCTTGCAAATCATTGAATTTTATTACCAAAATCAGTGTTCGGTTCGAAATGTGTTTCGCGCTTTACGTCCGATTTATGGTCTACATAATCGACCAAGTGAGCAAACAATTAATGCGATTGTGACCAAGTTTCGCACTCAGTTTACTTTATTGGACATTAAACCAACCACACGAATGCGTACAGTGCGTACAGAAGAGAATATTGCGTCTGTTTCTGAGAGTGTTGCTGAAGACCGTGAAATGTCGATGAATGAAATGTCGCAGCAATTGGGTTTGTGTTATTCGACCACATGGAAGATTTTACGCAAAGATCTTGGTGTAAAACCGTATAAAATACAGCTCGTGCAAGAACTGAAGCCGAACGATCTGCCACAACGTCGAATTTTCAGTGAATGGGCCCTAGAAAAGTTGGCAGAAAATCCGCTTTTTTATCGACAAATTTTGTTCAGCGATGAGGCTCATTTCTGGTTGAATGGCTACGTAAATAAGCAAAATTGCCGCATTTGGAGTGAAGAGCAACCAGAAGCCGTTCAAGAACTGCCCATGCATCCCGAAAAATGCACTGTTTGGTGTGGTTTGTACGCTGGTGGAATCATTGGACCGTATTTTTTCAAAGATGCTGTTGGACGCAACGTTACGGTGAATGGCGATCGCTATCGTTCGATGCTAACAAACTTTTTGTTGCCAAAAATGGAAGAACTGAACTTGGTTGACATGTGGTTTCAACAAGATGGCGCTACATGCCACACAGCTCGCGATTCTATGGCCATTTTGAGGGAAAACTTCGGAGAACAATTCATCTCAAGAAATGGACCGGTAAGTTGGCCACCAAGATCATGCGATTTGACGCCTTTAGACTATTTTTTGTGGGGCTACGTCAAGTCTAAAGTCTACAGAAATAAGCCAGCAACTATTCCAGCTTTGGAAGACAACATTTCCGAAGAAATTCGGGCTATTCCGGCCGAAATGCTCGAAAAAGTTGCCCAAAATTGGACTTTCCGAATGGACCACCTAAGACGCAGCCGCGGTCAACATTTAAATGAAATTATCTTCAAGAAGTAAATGTCATGGACCAATCTAACGTTTCAAATAAAGAACCGATGAGATTTTGCAAATTTTATGCGTTTTTTTTTTAAAAAAAGTTATCAAGCTCTTAACGAATCACCCTTTATATGTGTTTAGTAGCTTTGAGCGCTATTTAACAGGGAGCGATATTGAATTAAGTTGGTGGTTGTTGCTTGTTATTACAAAATTAACATTTTATTTTCCTTTGGGCAATTGATCAGCTACTTCTTTGATCCTTACAAACTGTGTGGTCCGCTGTTCGAATCCCCGTCCGGCAAAAGGTAAAATTAAAATAAAAAATATCATAAAATTGAATAATTTCTTCTACAATGTTTGTATTACAGAAAAAGGTGCTAAGAACTAAAAAATCTCGTGGAAGTGAGAAAGATGTGAGGGAATATACAATTAGGCAGAAACAAAATTTTGAGCATTCAGGTCGAAAACCTATGT